>NC_057802.1:455342222-455351943 GCF_018294505.1 Triticum aestivum | reverse complement strand
CCTGAAGATATATCTTCTAGAAGATAGTAATGCTCCTATAAATATCAAAATGAGTACACCACAAATTTTAGACTTCAATTTTTGACACCCTACATACCACCGCCATTAATCTATCATTTAACCGTGTGGGTTGATTGAAAAAAACTACTTTTTTATTCTTTTATATAGTGTAATATAAAGTGTGCCCTTTTCTATAATTTTTTATCCCAACATCCAAATGTATCTAATCTAATTTCATGATCCTTACCCTAGGGTTGTGTAAGTAAGACTACCACCTAAATACTCTCATATTAAATACATAACCAATCCTATTCACAGCATATTTTTACCTCTCCTTAATCATTCTTCCTAATCGAAAGAAATTTCGGATGGCACCGGTAGCTGACCTACTAGTGGATTCTCCAGCTTGTAACTGTTTATTGTGCCTCCTGGATGCCCACTCAGGTTCTTAGAAATTGTGGAATTTGACTCGGTTAGAGAAGTTTGCTAAATCCAATAGAGAACCAAACAGTAAGACAAATTCAGCAGGAAAATACATGCTCCAATTCACGATTGAAAAAAAATGTTTTCTTGTCATTTCACTGAAGACTGACAGCCATCTTCGAGACCATCCGTGTTCCTTAAATGCAGTTGTTTGCATCTACACATTGATTGATAATGTTAACCGTCACTAAGCCTCAAGTTCATACGATTATTTCACTTTTGCTAATTTTTGCAAAAAATAAGTTTATCAAAAAAGATTTGCTAAACAAATACCAACCAAATTTGGATTGCCGCCAATGACAATGATGTTGATCGTGCTATGGATTCGATACACATGTCTTTACTCATAATGTAAAACAGTTATATTACAATGTATTAGATGTAGGTGTTGCTTAATTTACACTAGCTAGTGAATTCATTGCATGTCATGTAAAAAACATGACTATAGTTCACTTGTAAGCTAGGTTCATTGTTGAAAAAAAATATGTGCTTCCGAATCAGGGCGTGTAAATACCACACCTTACCTGGAAAAAGTTGCAATCGTGGCAAAATTTGGCCACGTAAGTTGATTCAACAAAACTTATGTAGGCCAAAAATAAAAGAAAACAAGAAGATGTAACTATCCTAGTAAAATGTTGTTGCAATGTCGCCGAAACATCCAAAAGTTTCACAAAATTTGATTGACAGAGTTTGGAAATACTGATGCGAACATGATACTCGACATATTTTGTGGGTCAACATGAAATCATCTCTAGTTAACAGTAAATTCATTGTATTTTTATTATTCAGTTATGCCCAACTTTAGTAAACTGATCACCATGATATTGGAGACGAGTGTCGTACAATCGCGTATTTAAGTCACTGGAAACAACTGGTTCATATAGAGAATTAATGTGTAACGTGAGATTTCTCTATTTGTTTAACAATAAACAACATGCTAGTGATTGTTTAAACGATATGTATATATTTGATCCTAAGTTAACCAATCAAGATGCAATACCTTGGAATATTGTATGCTAATTCATAAAACACCTCCCCGACTATTTGGATCCTTAGTAAGAGTCTATGACATTGACTTTAAAGAGAGTAACATTTTATGTTTCTCTGAAAAGTGTGAAAATGATATGTGGGCATACATTTATCGTATTGAATGTGAACCTATGACTTTTAACCAAATATATGCCATTTATAGTTCATAGAAGAAGAAAAAATGCAAAGGCAGAGAGGCTAAAAAGAGCACAACTCCAACCATTCTCGATGTTTCCCTTTTGGATTTCCATACATTTTCCATGAGTACCTATCTTGCTTCTAGCCTTGCGTTTGTAGTTTCACTTTTGCCACTCTTTCCATTAGAGCCCCATTTACATTAACGGTATTATAAACCCTCTCTATACATAAAAACCCTGTCTTTGGGGTTTTTATGTGTTCCCTAATTACTAGTCCTCTCTGTGCATAAACCCTACCTTTAGACTTAATGAAAAGGTAGTGCTCCCGCCAATTCCTCGAAACAAACAAAAACAAATCGATATGTATGTAAAAATATATCTATTCGGATCTCATATGGCGGTGTACATCCACAAGTTTTGAAAAAAAAATAGGTTGGTTTTTATCAAAGTGGGTGTCATGTCAAGTCTTCCTATTCTTGGTTCCCATTCATTATGTGTCGTCGGTCTAGTTTTAACCGTGTATATAAAAGGGTAAGTTACATTGTGACTTTGCCGGGAGAAGTCATTGGATCTTAAGCCCAGAAAAAGATGTACTCCCTCTGTCAAGAAATATAAGAGCGTTTAGATCACTACTTTAGTGATCTAAACGCTCTTATATTTCCTTACGGAGGGAGTAAAAGAGTAGAGGAGGGGAAACATGTCAAGGAAAAGGAAGAATGAGGAAGAGCAGGACAACGAAATACATACGGATGGAGCCAGAGATACACGACACGGTGCTCTAGTCTAATTCTAACTCCACTGCCAGATATACAGACAGATTGTTCAAGAGGTGAAAGGACTTCCGCAGGGTTTTGAGGAGTCCAAAGTAAGTTGGGTGCGACACACGGCGAATAAAGTCGCTCATAGCTCGGCTAGGGAAGGTTGTACTAATAAGCTTTGTAAAACTTTGTTCCATGTCCCTCTGGCGTGTGTTAGTGTAGTGGTTGCCTCAGAAGTTGTCGTGACTTTTTAACAAACTAGAGGATACTCCACACGTTTTTTTTCGGGAATTGGTTAATGAAAATTTGTGTTGATGACATTAGAAGCAAAATTTAAAGATACATATGACTTATTATACTGTATTATGTATAGTTGTAAAATATTTATTGAATATACTACTGAATGTAAAATATTTTTCTTGGATGGTTGAATATTATGGTCGGTCTTTTAACATGCATGGTTGCATGTTGAGTTGAGTCATATCTCATTCATGGTTGTATGATAAGATGACGTACTTGCATGTTCAGATAAATAAGATAGTTGGGTCACTCTGTAACATATATAGGATTACAACAATTCCAACTCAAACAAAAAAGATATACATGTCAGCATGAAGCTCATAACAATGCCTCTACCTTTCACAATATATACAAGGAAAAAAACTGAAAGAAGGTCATGTGAGTAATTATCCATTAGTTGTGGCCTTGTGTGGGCACGAAGACGTAAGAAACGCCGGTCCATTTTTTCGCCGTGGACTGATCCATCCATCGACGGGCCCACGGGCAGACGTTTCCATACGGCGTTTCGCTATCTTCGTGCGGTCCTGCCCCGCTCTTCCGTGAGCCGTAGGCTTCCCCTTCGGGACGTCTTTTCCACAGCTCCCCCTCCTTCCTCGAAGGGAGCAACGTTTCTGTCTCCCACCTTTCTCGGAAGGCGCCACGGCTAAGATCGATCAGCGACCGACCCTATCGATCACTGTTTTGACCCACTGATCCTTCCCGGCCCACATGTTCTTAACCGGCGATCGACCTGTTTCTTCGATCATCGGTAACCCGACGCGACGGCAGTACGGCGCGGCACAACGGTGATATCTACTCTGCGTTTGTCCTGCCCGTTTCTTTCGGTCCACTGTATATGGGCATACACGGGTGCTGGTGCACGCGGGATGCGGCGACGCCGTGGCGGCCGCGGCTTGGCTCTGGACCGCCACGAGGCCCTGACCTGACGTGTTCTTCCATGCCAGAGCAGCGCACGTTTCCTCGGCGAGACGTGACCGGGAGCCTTCTCGGCAGAAAGGCGGGCGGAGGACGAAGAGAAGAGAAGAGCGGGACGCAACTGCATGCTGCTGGCATGCGAGCTCGGCGGCCGGCAGCGCGATGGGCACGGACGCGCGCGCATACACGTGCGACGTGTACCGGGTGGGGGCGAGGCTGCGGTTCTCTGCACCCGGCCGAACGTACGTACCGGTGGCGCAGGACTTTCCTCTGCGGACTGCGGTGGTGGCGCCGGCGGCAGAAGCGGGGAAGGTGCACGCATGCATGCATGCCGCTGCCTCCGCCGCGGGGACAGCAACGAAGCAGAGGTGTCTACGCATGCATGTATGCACGGAAGAGGAGAGCTGAGGGCAAACGAACGAATTGATGGCGTTTTCTTGTGAGAACGGCTGGCCAGTTTGAACTTTGAAGCACCACGAGTACGTCGAACAGGTCGTCGTCGTCGTGGATCTACCCTACACCGGTATATCTATCGATCTCAGGGTTTTGTTGTCATCTTCATCAGTGCACCGGCAAATGTCTTCGGTAGTTCTCAAGTTTTATGGTTTCGTGTCTTCGCGGAAGTACCGATTCTGTGTTTGGATAGCATATTTTTTATTTTATTTTATTTTTAAGAAAAACTTTCTATCTATTCATGTGTAATCATGACAGTAAAACGAACACAAAAAATAATCAAAATTGCATCCAGATCAGTAGACCACCTAGCAACGACTAGAAGCACTGAAGAGAGCCGAAGGCGCGCCGCCGTCATCGCCCCTACATCACCAGAGCCGGACAAAACTTATTGTAGTAGACAGTCGAAAAATCGTCATGCTAAAGCATTATAAGACCAGCGCACCAAAGCAGCAACCGCCGCCGATAAAGAGTAGCGTTGATTGGAAGGATCCACCAAAGATAGATCCAGCGGAGACACACCTTCACACGTTTACCGATGATGCTAGACGCATCACCAAAACATGGGCTAGACAAAAAGAACCTTATTTTATCTTCAGAGAGCCGTCACTATCTCAACTTCCTGATCAGGACAAAAACCCCTAACAAAACTTAAAGAAAGATCTAAAAACGAAGCCGTTTGAATTGCGTACTGATAGATGTATTCGATCTTTAACTTTTTTTATTTTCTGAAAAAGGGTACCCTTTATTGACTATGGACACTAGTAGTATATAGTTGGATCGATGTCGACGAAGGACCGATCTTGCTGTTACGATGCAACTGTATCTGTATGATTGCTGAATGGATAAGGGGTGGCTTGCTTGCTACTCGTAGTATCAATCAATCAATCAACGTTAGCACGGTCAGCCAGTCCAGCTGAGACATCTGTTCGTTAAGATGAAAACTGGAAGTCTGAAACTAATCCTGACAGTTATATCACTCCTTTCATACATATATTCCCCGTGAAAACGTACAAAAGTTGGGTTCATCCTCTACAAGACTTTGCCATGAGTTCAGTATACGCAATACAGAAGAGTTAACCCAACACGACGACGCCGCGGTCAATATGGGATCAAGCGAGGGAAGAACCAACATCTACCAGTTCAAAGAAACTCACCAGAATTACCCGATCTGCAGTATAAATAGCTCCTGATATCCCATGGTAAGCACATGAGCTAATACTAACTAGCTAGCTAACTACGTGGGCTCTATAGTCCGCACTCCCAGTAACAATAAGTTGTTACCGTGTGGCTCGTCTTCCTCTGGGCTCTGTTCTTCACTCACCCCAGTAAGTTACCGTCTTCCCGATCTTCTGCAGAGCCTTCACCACTTCCTCCGGGGTGATATTCCCCGTCACGGTCACCTTGTTCGTCTCCTTCTCGAGCTGGTAGCTCTCCATGTCTGCGCATACGCACGCACAAACCAGGGTTAATAATTAACCATATACTGCAAAGTATGGAAAGTGAGGCTGTGTTTTGTCGAGTGGATCAGAGGCTTTCGTACCATCGATCGTTTTGATCGCCTTCTTGATCGACTTGATGCACCTGTCGCAGTGCATCCCGACCTTCAACTCCACCACCTGCAAGCATCCATCCATGAAATCAACTTTCCATTTCTATACGCACAGTAGTTCTTCAGATACATGCATACATACTGTTGAATAAACAGAAGATCTGACCAGTAACTTACAGCCATGGCTTGGTTTCTCGGCGAGTAGAACTGAACAGGAGACTGCTACTGTGCAGGTGCAGCCACCACTTCCCAGGCAGCTCTGAAGTCTGAAGTGGAGAGGTTTCACAGTCTCTCTGTATCCTGGAGCTTATATACTGCGTCTGAACCTTTCTCTTTTCCACAAGCAACGGCGAACTTTTGTTCTCCACCGTGAACGACAAAGCACATAGCATCGGTTCGCTTTAAAGCTGTCATCGTGAAGGCAGGGCGTTTGAGCATTTCTTTCACACTCGGAGAGGGACTCCACAGGTTGCCCAAGGCTACCATGAAACGCGCAAGAATCTACTTTTGAACTGGGTCCAGCTAAATCTTTCTGGAGTTACTGGAACACACTAGATGACATGGTACATTAGGGCATGTACAATGCATAGCCTCAGGGTGATGCCTCGCATGCCATGTAGGATCGGATATGACGTAAAGTAGGTTCGGATAGGAAAGCGGGATCCTCTCGAGGAGGCAGGTGCTTGGAGAGGAAAAGTGTGGTCCGGGATCAAAAGCTGAAAAGGTTGGAGTGAAAAATAGAGATGCATGTGTACTAAAGTCTTTATTTTCTATTTCTTAATGAGGCCCACTAATGGTAGCTTGCATTGAGGAGAAAAAATAAATGTAGATGCCTCAAACTACTTTTTGTCATGGGGCATCTGTATCCATATGCCATCATTGTACATGCCCTTATTCTTTGCCCAGAGGCTTACGCATGATTTTATATTGCATCATCATCGTCATAGTAGGAGCCTCTCAAAATAATCACGAGAGGCTTTCTTCTTCTTCTTCCAGTAACGTGCAATACGAAAAGAATCGATGAAAGATGACATCTGTTGGAGTGTCAAGGTAGCTGATCTGAATAAAACTGGACTAACTAATGACTTATAACGACCTAAAGTCCCGTGCAGAGCATGACAAACCAGGAGCATAACAATGTCAAAATGGTGACATCGATCCCCCAAAAAGGAAGAATATATCCGTCAGCTTGCGAATACTCTACAGCATCAGTCACCATCCAACAGCTGCGGTCAACTTTTGAGCTGGACGCTACTGCCATTTGCAACAATTTCTTCGTGGCCGGCTTGCCTCTGCCGTCCAGACTCCACCACCGGCTGCACGGGCGGGATCATCTCGCCGTCCACCGTCGGATTGACAACACCGCCGACCACCTCCTGCACTTCAGCGGAGACCGGCACGTCCGGCCCTCGCTCCGGGTCACCGCCGTCCACCAGCTTCCCGTAGAAACCGCCGTCGCCCCTCGGGTCGTACAGGTTCGCCGTGCGCACCTCCTGCGCGAGCGCGCACGGCCAGCAGAGGAGCCACTGCGCGTAGTCCGTCAGCGACGACGAGCCGCAGCACCACCTGCTCCGGGGCAGCCCGAGCCGCTTCCTCATCTGCATCCTCCAGAAGCCCCCGTACAGGAGCCCGAGGAAGCAGAGCACCACCCCGGCGGCGCCGAAGGCATCGCTGAGGGCGTAGTCGTGGATGCTGAGCGCCGTGACGTTGAACACCCAGAAGGGCGCGACGCACAGCAGCAGGAACATGGCCGTGTGCATGTACATGTTGCCCAGCCCCAGCCGCTCCATGTTCCAGCCGAACACGCAGAAGGTGCAGAGGAACGACAGGTAGCACGCCGCCGGGTCCTCGCCGCAGTCCAGCAGCTCCCCCGCCCACATCGGGTTGCCGACCACCGTCATTTCTTCCGGCGATTCTTCGGCTCCGGCTGCGTGGAGCTGCTTGGTCTCTTCGCAGGAGGCGGCGGCGGCGTCGTCGTCTCTGCCTAGAGGGCTGTACACCGCGTGAGCGCCGGCGACGACCGGCGCGGCGACGCCGAGGATGAAGAAGAAGTTCTCCGCGAGCTCGGAGCGCGACCTGCTTGGGTAGCCCCAGTAGAGGCTGCACTCCATGTACTGCGAGATGCAGGTGACGTGGAGGAGGGCCACCACGAAGGACATGTGCGCTCGCTCGTTGGGACGGCGGGCGCCATTCTTGCAGTACACCTTCCTTAGCTGGGCGGCGTCCTCCGGCCGCCACCGGCAGAGGAGAACGAGGTGGTGGACGAGGATGGGATGCTGGTAGATGCTCATGAGCGTGAAGAGGGCGTTGAGGATCTGGTTGTCGATCTCTATCCAGTGGTGCCTCAAGGCCCTGGAAGGGAATGCCTTGTTCAGCAGCCCCAACAGGAGCAGTCCTAGCATGGCGCCGGCGGCGGCGACGCAGAGCAGCCAGATGAGTAGGGCGATGTTGAGAGGATGCTTGAGGTGGTTCTTGCAGATGGCGAGCAGTGAGCTCCAGTCGACTGTTCTGATGAAGTGGACATGGAGGTAGCGGTGGACGCCGATCGATGGCAGCTGAATTTTTCCCAGTGGACCGCAGACGTTGATGTCCTTCAGCCATTGCACTGAAGGCGTTGCTTTGAGGACATCCAGAAGCCGTCTCTCGTGCTGGTCTGCCCCTTGCATTAGTCCATCGTGAAGGGTAGGGACTGTGATGTGATATTCGGTCAGAATTGGTGAAGCATCTGAACATGGTATGTCTGCTATTTCATCATCTGCAACTCCAATGGTGTGACCCATTTCTTTATGTGTGACTGAAGTCTGTATTATTGGTTGAGCAGAGACAGAGAATGATGAACTTGGAGATGTGTGTCAAAGAAATTGCAGCGTTCTTTCTGCTATGAAAGGTACAGAAAAGAGAGGGTCAGAACCGTGGATTTATGGTATCAAGTACTAGCGGAACCAGAAATATGCATATGAGGATGAAGCTATTGACAGAAATCCAGTGAGCAATCCAATGTATTAGCAAATTCTCCAAATCTACAATTACGTCGCAAATATTGTTCTTCATTGGAATTCAGAAGTAGAACACTGACCACTGCAGATTCTTAATAAACCAAGCATATGTCCTAAAGGTGGAAAATTTCGCGTCTCAGAAATCTTATTAATCAGAAGAGAAAAACATATTCAGTTGTGAAGAAACCGCCAACATACAACATGTATGAGATTTCTTTGTCGTAACAGGTATTTCCTCTTCTGAGCCTCAAAAGCATACATAGGCAGAAAAAGGATCCGCACCAAATCGAACGTCCGTACCAAGATGGTGTCCATCCAATTCATAAGCCTAAGAACAGAGATGCGCGCGAACTGGAGCAGAACTGAACATACCTCTTAAGAGGACAAGCCGATCGAAGAAAAATCCCCAACCAGATAGAGGATCATCCAGGAAGAACCGGACGAAAAGCTGCTCGATTGATCATCCGAATCCAGATCGCAGCAGGCGCGAAGGATCCTGGGCACAACAGAATGAGGGGGGAAGCGCCGGGCCTACGATGAACTGGTTCTGTTGAGTGTAGGGGAAAGCGGCCGGCAGGTTAGTTGAAGTACGGGGCATCTGACCCGCACCAACGGGACAAAGGTCTTTCCTTGGGAGTTGGGAGCAAAGGACTTGTTCGCGAATGGTATAGCAGTCAATCTTGACTGTTGACGCATCGTCAGTAGCGCGCCGCTCCGACGGGACTCGAGGAAGCGCTCGGCTTGGTGCGCCCGGCGGAACCAGTCAAGCTTGGAGGCATGGCGATACGACATATGCTCCCATGCTGGTTGAAGTGTGCAGCCTACTCCTGCGTCGGTGGCTCGTGATGCGACTCACGGACCAATGTTTTCCGTGGTGGGATAAAAATCGGCGAGCGTTGGAAACATGGAGCGATTTAAAAAAAAAAAATTTAGAACCCCCTGATGGTCTTTTTTTTTTTACTTCTGCTTCGGTAAAAAAAACCTAAGGGGATCTTCAATGGAAGTCATCCAACGCGGGCCTGTATCGGTCCGCCGAGCAGTTCGGACGTGTTTTATTCCGCAAACTGAAATCAAACGTGGGGGAGGGGGTGCAGGAGT
>NC_057802.1:455339728-455341938 GCF_018294505.1 Triticum aestivum | reverse complement strand
AGCCCTTTGTAGCAACCCGCATTGTTTTCACGCCAAAATCTCCCACTCTCTTCTTCCATCCCTCGCTGCTCCCTGCCTAATTCCCGCTCCTTTCTCCCACCCTCTCCTTCGTTCCGTCGCCGACACATGGAACCGTCGGAGATGGAAGCTGCGGAGGTGTCGGAGGATCCGAGCATCACGCTCGCCCGGAAGATCAGCTCGGCTACGCGGCAAACTCGACGCGTCAAAGTGAAGGCCATAAAGGAGGAGAAGCTCAATAAGCGGTTGGCCACCGATGGGCCTGGTGGTGGTGTTGGGCGTTGTGGCCGTGGTGGTCGTGGCGGACGTCGCAAGACCAGCACGCCCACAGTACAAACGGCACCGTGGCCGGAGCATTACAAGGCTTTGTACTATTACGCTGCCAAGCAGCTCAGAACCCCCCGATAAGGTGCCTTACATTAAAAAAAATACATGCGGGCCAGGTCTATCATAAACGCGTTTAAAATGGATGAATCGGTTGATTTACACATATGGTAGTTTTTAGTCACAGATTAGTAAAAAAATGGTAGTTTTCGGGACAAAATCATAAAATGGTACTTTGTAGGCACGGTTTCCTGAATTGTGGTAGTTTTTGATTAAATACTCTACTAGATCAACAGAACCTGTTTTTAGTTGTTTCAGTTCAACTCATTCTCACGAGACATGCCCTGTCAACTGTTGAGTTGAATAAGGATGGCGCCTCTGGTGCATTTCCCAGTTCAAAAATAATATAGAAAAGCACATCAAAACGAACACCGTGTGCAAATTTATGACTATATATGACACTGACAAATTAAGATCTGCACGGAGACGCAGACAGAATATAAACAGGTTACGAGCAAAGAGGACCAATCGGCTAATGGAGCGTTCAAAACTACTGTGTAGATTGTAACATTTAGACACGGCAAGATTTGCAGAAAATATTCAAGCAATGAGTCGCTGGATCTGCAGGAGACCGCCATCGGATAGACAGCGAACGCAGTTGAAGAACAGAGAATGCAGAACCGCCGGAAAACAATCGTATCACAGGATTTGCATCAGGCTAAATGCAGGAGCACAAAGAGTTGTAAAACAGAACAGCATCGTCATTAGCAATAATCCATGGTTTTAGGACAATTTTGTTAACTCTGGATTCATATATCTCGGCAAACACAGTGTTTGCCCATCAGAAATTCAGAACACTGAAGCAACCATTGAACAACCAGCTACTGCTACTACAGATATTACTACTAATCATAGAAGGCATGGAACCCAGATCAACTACAGCTTTCTCCTCTCCTCCACTTTCTTGACCGCGAGCCAGGGCTTGTGCGCCACGGCCGGCCAGCAAGCGCCGCGGCTCCTCAGCCGCCGAATCCGTACAGGGTGCGTCCCTGGCGCTTGAGCGCGTAGACGACGTCCATGGCGGTGACGGTCTTCCGGCGGGCGTGCTCGGTGTAGGTGACGGCGTCGCGGATGACGTTCTCGAGGAAGATCTTGAGCACGCCGCGGGTCTCCTCGTAGATGAGCCCCGAGATGCGCTTCACGCCGCCCCTCCGGGCCAGCCTCCGGATCGCCGGCTTGGTGATGCCCTGGATGTTGTCGCGCAGGACCTTGCGGTGGCGCTTGGCGCCGCCCTTGCCGAGCCCCTTGCCGCCCTTGCCGCGCCCCGACATGGCTGAGTAGCTTCGGAAGAGAGGGGATTTGGGGATTTTGGAGCGGGGTTTGGTGGGTGGAAGAGATGAGTGAGGTGAGACGGGGGAAGGGGTGGTATATAAAGGGTGAGCGGGGGTTGTGGAGGCGGATGGAGCCGTTCGATGGAGAGGAGATGGACGGCTGAGGCTGCTTGTCCCGAAGATGCCGCGGATCGTGCCGTGGACTGGACGCGGATCGGTGACGTGGCAGGCGGGGGTCCGAATTTTTGTATTTTTGGGCGCCCAGTTTGCATAGTGGGACGAAAATGAAGCGGGATTGGACAGTGACTAGATACTCGCTTCGTCTCTCGGCTGGTTCATACTGTCTGTTGCAAAAAGTCGCTCGAGGGAGCCAATATCTATACTTGTATTGTTACTGTATTATATAGTGTATGAGTTTTGAAATTTGAATCCTAGGTTTGAGAAGCAAATTGAGCCATCGATGAGGGTCAATCCTACGGTTCAGAGCGAAGGGATTCGCGTCTACACTACCTGTGTGTCATCTCACTTTGTCCCGGA
>NC_057802.1:455332700-455339470 GCF_018294505.1 Triticum aestivum | reverse complement strand
ATGGCTTGCGTAGGCAGATGATGTTGTCCAGCCTGCAATATAGCAGTTGGCCTGCCTCGCCATACCTCTGTCCTTTTTAATAGTTGAAGGACACGCAAAGGGAGAGAGCACGAGTTGGCAGCACATTACTCAAGCCGTCTTGTGATTTAGTGTAACATTAGCTTCAAACGTATTTTTTAATTATCAAAGAAAAGCTTCAAATGCATTTTTTGGTGTGTAGTATATGTTTTCCCTAAAGTAGTAGAATTTTCTGTGGGTCATAATTATGCAAAGACTGAGGGCCAACCGTTTGTCCAAAGACAGTATATAAATATTTTTTATAGGAACAAAAGTAACTATGATTATTTTATGCATTGCTAAACAAAGCGCATCGGAACACGCTGTAGTACTGATTAATGAAATTATGACAATTATCACAAGAGCTTTACATACACAAGAAAAAAAGATGATTTATTCGTTAGACTTTTATTAAAGAGACCATTGTTGGTTTTTTCCTTGAAAACTCATGAATTGAACTTTGCACGTGCTGTGCACGTACCAGCGTACTAGTATATATTTGTATGTGATGGCGTGATGCATAGAAAAAAGACAACACATAAACAAAAATGGGCTTATATCTTGATTTGGGGAGGATTTTTTGTCTCTTTGTGTACGTGTAATATATCATCTTATTTAAAGGAGAAAATTAAGTTGCACACAGAATATCCATATGTATACTTGTAGAAGAAATTTTACGAAAAAAGGTTCCCCGCTTTATATTATAAAGCATAACCGATTACAACCGCGAGCCGATACAAACACACACCACACACCCAAGGCTAATACAAGGGTGCCGGGCACCAACCCACCACTCCAATGACTACAAAGCACCAAAAAGATGAACAAAGAAGCGTCGCTTAGAGCCGACGGAGATCACCATGAGCAATCCACCGAGGAGAAATGAGACGGCCAACGGCGGAGTGAGGACTCCAAAACGATGCCTCCAGCAAGGGAACGACCAAAGCCGCCACCGTCCGATCCCGCGGATCAAGTTTTCACCCAGAGTAACCTGAAGGGAGAGGGAGCACCGCGACGGAGCCTGCAGGGAGGATACGACGTCCACGGACGCCGCCACCGTCGGCCAGTACAGAGACTGGACAAGTGATGTACCCCGGTGCACCGATCCCTCCGAAGCAACCTCACTCCGCCAACCACCCGCATCCATGCCTCCCGAGCAGCCATGTCTGCCCGCCCGCACCCGAGCCGCGCAATCCGCCCAAGATCAACACGCCTCCCACCGCCAGGGCCGCCGCCCTGCATCCAGACCGTTCTGGAATCATCAAAGGAGCAAGCTTTGGCCAGTGCAAACCCCAACCATCGCCGAAAACTGCAACGATCGTCCCGCCTCAGAACACCGAGTGAGCAACCAACAAGCACCAGGTTGGGGAAGTGGGAAGGAAGGAGCGGCACGGCCCCGACCGGCGACGGGCGGCTCGACCTCGTCGAAGCCCCCATCCTACCGGCCTCCCACCCGAAGCACTCTGCTTCGCCCCACCAAGGCCATTGGCACCAACTAGCGAGAGGCCACTGACGGCGCGCGTCCGTCGAAGAAGGGGAGAGAACCGCCGCCACCGCATCCAAGGAAGAGCCATAAACAGCCTACCCGCGCCGCACGCCCAAGCCGGGAAGGAGACCCGGCCGGACCCCAGGACGCACATGCACCGCCACAACCACGCCACCAGCACTGCCACCCCTAAGCACGGCAACGCCGGCCGGCCGCGGCTCCTGCTAGACCCAGCCCTCGCCGCTGGAAGGAACCCCAGCGCCAGATCCAGCGGGATCCAACCGGGGCCATCCCGCGTGATCCGCCCGACGCAGCCACCCCATGGAAGAGCAGCTCCCCCACGCCAGGGGCCGGCCCAGCCAAGCCGCCGCAACCCTCGTCGCCGGCCACCGGATCTGACGAAGCAGCCACTGCTGCCCCGCCGCCCCCACCAGCTCCACGCAGCCGCTGCCGCACCGTCGACCCGCTGCGCCCGCCACACAGCAGCCCGGGGCGCCGCTGCACCGCCCTGCACCAGCGCCGCGCACCTCGCCTAACCATGTGTCTCGCGCCACAGGACCCTAGGGGAGGTGGGAGAGGACCCCGCCGCCACCGACGCCAGCCGGGCTTCGCCCGGTGGCGCCCTCCGGCGGCGGCGGGGAGGGGGAGAGGCGGGGAGGGGGAGCTGGCAGGCGGCGGTTAGGTTTTCGCCCTGCCGCCCGCGAGAGCGGCTCGGGCGAGCGAGGTAGTAAGGCTCCTCCGGCTATGCTGTTATACCCTTGTAGAAGAAATTTTGGTTGTTACTATGTTTTTTCTCGAAATGGCAGTTATTTTGCATTCATTAAGAAGAAAATAGTTGCTTAGTTAATTGGGGGAAACCAATCGAAAACCACGTTGCCCAGTTCATTATGGAGCCGGGCGAAAACCATCACAACCGTTGAGCGACACACACGAGATACCCCACGCACACCACTCCAAAGAGGGTCTCACCGAGACAGCACGTAGGTGTCATTGTCATCACTCCTCCCCTAGAGGCGCCATCGCCATCCCTAAACCATAAGCAAACAACTACAACTTCGCCGTAGACGATCGTCGACTCAACCCACACTGAAGAGGCCACGTGGAGATGCATTAAGGTCGTGCCAGACCCAGCCACCGATGACCAGACAACGCAACTCCGACTCTGACGGGGAACCACGAAGGAGAACTAGGCACGGTTGGTGTCGGTGCTAAAACCGGCAGATCTCGAGTAGGGGGTCCTAAGCTTGGTGATCAGAGACAAATGGTAACACGAGAAATAGGGACATGGTGTTTTACCCGGGTTCAGGCTCTCTTGATGAGGTAAAACCCTACATCCTGCTTCTTATATATTGATTGTGATGGGGTATAAAGTACAGACTGATCTACCTCGAGATTGTTCAAAGATGTTTCTTAGCTCTAAACCTTGCTAAGGTGTATGCGTATGAGCATGCATGTGTCTATATAGACTAAACCCCACGGCTTTTATAGATGCGAGAGGTACCTTAGGGTTTACAAATGAATGGTTGCAATCTTAGAGGTAAGTATGTCGGTTAAAATACGTTTGAATGTACGCCAATCTTCCGAAGATCTTCATCTTGGTCGCACCCCGGAGGGAAGTATCCCCGGTGGAATTGCTTCGACGGAGACCTAGATTGGTTCTGCTTAGGTTCTGCCTCGAGATGGCGGTGTTCCATCCCGAAAGTCATCTCCTTAATTTTTTTAAGGTCAAATGACCTTATACAGCAGAAGATGGGCACAGGAGGCTAGCCAGGGGGGCCACTACCCACTAGGGCGTGCTAGGGGGAGGGTAGGCGCGCCCTGGTGACTAGTGGGCACCTGGGTGGCCCCCTGATGCGGAGCATCCCTCGTTCATCCCCATGGACGTTCCGTCACCACCGCAAGCACGAAGAGTACCAATGACAAGAGTCCGCGCACGCGTCATCGAAGCCGGGGTTAACTCTTTCCTCTTCGAACTTCATTCGGATTCACATGAGAGTTGGGTTCTACCTCAAATGGATACATTGTGCATTCTTAGGTCCAAGGAGAAGACCGTGAGGAGGCATGGAGGGATCACCGAGTCCACATGGAGCCCCAAGGAGAAGAAGGAACTCCCAGACATGGAACATCGGAGGCCTCAGACCACCCCGAGTGCCCGGCCTCCTATGCCCCGGGTGCCCGGACCCCTGGCCCGAAAGGGCTCGGCCCCTCTGTCCACCCCGGGTGCCCGCACCCCGACCACCGGGTGCCCGGCCACCCTCCCAGGCGCTACCCCGGGTGCCCGGTCTTCTACTCCCCGACGACCCCGGGTGTCTGGACCACTTTACTCCGGGTGCCCGGACTCCACCGAAAGTGCATGCGTGCATCTTGGGCTAAATGACCCTTGTACCCCTGTTTTCCTCTTATTTCGTCCCTAGACTATAAGTACTCTTCCCCTAGCTCATTAGAGAGGATAGCAAAGTATATGTGAGATATCGAGAGAGCTTTGCTCATCTCCTCCTCTTGGAGATCATGACCTCCTAAGGGAGAAGATCCTCTTGTGGATATCAAGACCCCATCTAGGGAAGGATCCCCATCAAAGGATCATCAAGACCACTTTCCTCATATGATTGGGATGAACTAGTTACCTCTTGTATCTTCTTGTGTTGGATTTGGACCTTTGTATCTCTCTTTGTGTGATTGGATCTAGCACATGTGTGATTGGATCAAGTCAATTTGAGTGTTCCTCTTGTTTCCCCCCCTTTGTGTTCTTCTTGTTCTTGGGGATTTCCCCTCCAATTGGTGAAAGATCTCCATCTAGGGTTCCACCCTACAATATCTTGGTATCATGAGCCATGGTTTCTCACGAAATTGGAGCCCCTTTCTTGTTCTCTAGCCTAATTTTGTCGTATTCTTCCCCAATTTCGAAAATTCTCCACCAAAAATAGCCCCAATTTTTTTTGTGATTTGTTGGTTTGATGATGTTTTGTTGGATTTAATCCATGGATTTGCTTGGTTTCAAGTGGATCTAGCCTTTCCCCATCCATCTCCACCTTTCCCACCACGAATCCACCAATTTCTTCCATGCTTCCACAAATTTCCGCCCAAATCCGTGACCCCCGGGCACCCGGACCTCAAACCCCGGGCAAGTTCCGCCCAACCCCGCTGACCACCCCGGGTGCCCGCACCCCTTACCCCCGGGCACCCGGACCCCCAGGCCACCTTTTCCGCCCATCCCCGCTGACCACCCCGGGTGCCCCGCACCTCCGACCCCCGGGCACCCGCACCACCCAGAATCAGCCCACCAACAAAAACCGTTTCGGCCATAACTTTCACTCCCAAAGTCCGATTTTGACGTTCTTTAGCTTGTTGAGTAGCTATTGACACCCCCATCCATCTTGATAGGTTCCAACATCATTTGACTCCATCAAAATTTTGGCATTTTGGCATCTTTGCCTAGGCCATCCACCATATCATCCGCAAAACCATCATAGCTTTTCGCAACCTAACCCATTTTGCTCCATTTAGCATTTGTGGTTTCTTGAGTTGTGACTTGAGTTTCCTAGGGTGTTTCGGCTAACTAGGAACGGTTCGACATCGACAACACCGCCGCTCAACTTCGACAAGGATACGACATTGACCACCTTCACCAATTTGACACCCTAACCGTAAGCAAGAATGGTAACCTCTATATCATCTTGGTATCGTGGTATCCCATCATTGTATATTCCCTTTGCCATTACATTGTTAACCCCTTAGCCCATTTTGCGTCACTTGCCTATCGAGACTAGCCATTGAGTATTGCCGGCAATGTTACTTGTGCACACTAGTGATCATGATCTACACCTTCCATTGCGTACATACCATATCGTATTGGTATCATCTTGGTATCATAGTACCATCCCTTGTGTCACAAGATTGTTCCCGCATATACACAATAGCTATCTTGGTTTGTGCATTTCTCATAAGTGGCCATACAAAAAAAGAATAATCTTTTAAGCAAAAAGAGAGCAAAGTAGCTTGTAAGCAAGAGCCATAGCATCGCCACATTGCATACCATACTACCATATTGATCATCTTGGATCATCGTATGTGAAACACCAGAACATCATACATATATAGCATACTTCACTACAAAGGCCTGCTAGTGGCGCACCTGTTTTGGCTACTAATGGCGCACTACAGGTGCGCCACTAGCATCACGCCATTAGAATTTAATACTAATGGCGCACCCCTGGTGCGCCATTAGTATACCAGATACTAATGGCGCACTAGGGAGTGCGCCATTAGTATATCCCACGGTGCGCCATCTGACTTAGTAATGGCGCACCACATAGAAGTGCGCCATTACTAACGTTTTTTTTTTCAAAAAAAATTCAGAAATTTTTTCTTCATTTTTTTTTCTTTTTTCTTCTTTTTTTCTTAATGTCGGGTCACTATGGCTTAATCTCGGGTCAATATGCTTAATCTCAAGTTAAATCGCACTAAGTGGTCAAACTTTCCGGAAGGTCACCCATCCTCACACTACTCCAGCCCGAGCACGCTTAACTTCGCAGTTCTATCCAACCCCAGCACCACCTCACTTAACAGGCACTTGTTGATATATCTATCATATCAATCCTATTAAACATTGTTGATGTCTAGGACTTTGTTCATGTTCATGAGTATGATGAAATTTTGAAAAATATTTCAAAGTTCCCGGTCATATTACGTATCATTTTTTGAAAAAAAATTCCAAAAAAAAAGTTCGAAACAATTTTTTTTCTGTTACTAGTGGCGCACCTAGCAAATGGTGCGCCACTAGTAAGTTTGAATTTTTTTTCATTTTTCCCCTCTAGATCTTAAAAGCCCCGTAACTTTTTTCTGTTAGGTTTATGAGGATTTTGAAAATGTTTAACGGGGTTCCCCCAGTTAAATTCGGATGTAACTTTTCGAGTAGATGATTTTTCATATAAAAAACTTTTTAATCCGAGTTTGTATGCAAAAGTTATGCCCATTTTACAAATTACAGAGAGATTTTGCAAATAAAGTCGAAATTCATATTTGTAAATTTTCCCAACAAGTAGACCACATATCACATGGGAAACTTATTTTATTTTATTTTTTTGACATTTCCATCATTTTCTTTTTTTTTAACTGAAAAGGCGGTCCAAGGGGGGGTGCATTCCGTGGATTTTTTGGGCCAAGTTAGTAATGGCGTACCGTGGGAGTGGTGCGCCATTACTAGTTCAACTAGTAATGGCGCACCACT
>NC_057802.1:455294298-455332325 GCF_018294505.1 Triticum aestivum | reverse complement strand
TAATGGCGCACCGTGGGAGTGGTGCGCCATTACTAGTTCAACTAGTAATGGCGCACCACACACACGGTGCGCCATTACTAGTTTTAAAAAAAATTGAAAAAAAAATTACTAGTGGCGCACCGTGGATGTGGTGCGCCATTACTCACTATCCCCTAGTGCGCCGTTACTAGTTTTGAAAAAAATAAAAACATTTTTGTTACTAGTGGCGCACCGTGGATGTGGTGCGCCATTAGTATTTGGACACTAATGGCGCACCACATGGTGCGCCATTAGTATATAGTAGTGGCGCACCACATGTGTGGTGCGCCATTAATGTCAATATTATCTATAGCCCTTTTCCTAGTAGTGCTTGGGATAGAAAGTTGATACATTTTGCATCTTATAGGTTGTGCACAAGTGTCGTATCCACCTATTGAGCAATCATGCTAGTGTCTCTATAGAGTTGTGCAACACGAGTGTTTTCCGTGGATTCCACATTTTGTGCTCATTCCTTGGTTGCATGACCCCATTTATCTATCTGTGTGTGTGCCAGCCATTGCTATTGGTCTATTTGTTTCACTTGCGAATTTGTGAATCTTTTCCAACATTATTGACTCTTGCTAACATTTTGCATCAAATTTTTGTGCCACTATCCTCACCGAGCTCCACCAAAAGCTTTAGTTGTGTAGGTGTGAGAATTGACAAGATCCGGTACCAATTGTGTTATTTCCTTGTTACATTATTGAGTGATCATTGATCCATCTTCAACATTGGATAAGGTACATTGGTCTAGTTATTTCCTTTCTTCCACTCACATTTGCTCGAGTCTTGTGATGGATAGGCAAGGCATTTCATCTCCGGCCTTCCATGACAACGACGGCGCGAACAACTACATCACCAAAACATCCATCTTCGGTCTACAACGAGCAATGAAAGGCATTGAGCGACTCGCCATCGACATTCGCCAAAACGAAGCGAGGAAAAAGGGACTACTTTGACACCAAGTTGGACGAACACATGGATCAAGTACGAGACATGGTGGCCAACTACAAGTCTTCTTCCCCTTCGTCATCTTCAAGGCGGCGACGCTTAAGTAGCCATCTTCAGAACGCCATCGAGCTCAAGCACTACAACAGCATCAAGATGAAGATGCTCGTGATGCGTACACCTACAAGTCCCAAAAAGCTCTACATCAAGCTATGGCCAAACTTCATGAGCACAAGAGAAGACCGCGAGACGAGCACCAACAAGACGAAGCTACGACTACTACCACCACTTTGGCATCTTCGCCAAGTGTTATCAAGGCATCTTCGCCTTTGGACGTACAACATCTTCGCCTACTTCCCATGAGTTCGCCTACATTGACATCTTCAACAACAAGGCGACCACCTACAAGCGAGGGCGACACTTCCATCATCGGAAGCCCCTCAAGGAAGATGGCCGAGCATGGGAAATTCCCTTCGGTCATGGAGATGAGCTACGAGGTGCCATATCATATGGGCCTCCTACAACAAGACGATGACAAGACGGTCTAGCAAGGGCCATCCCCTTCGACCACGGCGACAAGCACAAACCTCTTCTGCAACATGAAGACGGTGCCAAAATGGGACTCATACTCTGAGTCGAGCTACGAGAGTGCACTTGATACCTTATCTTTGGTCTCGGAGGAGAGCGATGATTTGCCACATCCTACGGCATTCATCTTCAGAGGCGTTATGGATGAGGAGGTTAAGCATGGGACTATCCCTTCAACCAAGGCGACGATAGGAGTTGAGCATGGAGACAATTGCACCTACATCTCTCCGACACCCACATATGACGAGATGCCCCAATTCCCATGTGAGGAGAGCCACCCCACCATGAGTGATATGAGTGACTCCACCATATGTGACATTGAGAGCATTTCCTTTGAGAGGATGAGTGTGACACCACTAGCCCCACACACGAGATTATGCCACACATCCTATGTGAGGTTGAGAGCCATTTGAGTGACTCCACCAACCATATGAGTGAGAGCATCTTACCAGGAGTGAGTGAGCCACAACACTTAGTGAGTGAGGTAGTTGAGACGGCACACGAGGCCACTATGATTTCTAATGACTTAACCTCTACTCAAGTGTGTTTTCTTCTTTGGCGCTAGGTCTCCTACATGAAGACATGCCTATCCTCGTCGAGTCCATACCTCCAATGGAGATGACGATGGCCATGGTGGACGATAATGCACCCCCACATGGTTCCATCACGATGAAGATGACCACAACTTGGTCTTCGACACCTCACCTACAACACATGAGCGATGCTCCAAAGGTAACATAGGTGATGATGCTTCTCTTGTCCCACTAGTGGACTATCTTGCCAATGATTGCTTGCATGATGTTGACACACCTATTACCATTCTTCATGCTAGTGCGACCTCCTCATGTCATGACTTACCAATTTATGATGAATATGATGATGAGCATGTCAAGTTGCCTAGTTCTGATGTTATGCCCCATAGGATATCATGTGGAAATTCTTTTGGTCACATCACGTTCGACAACCCTTAAAACTTGTCATATGCTATGAGTGAGATCTCCCATATTGCATCATTTCAATCTCAACATAGTAACTGTGCATGCCCCATTAAAATAAATCCCATTTGCACTTATGGCATAGATGACGAGATGATGGTCATTGTCTTTTGTTTTTCATGCGATGACATGCTTCCTTTACATGATTTGCGTAATTCATCTACTATACCATGCCATGATCACATAGAACAAAATATGCTTTGTTTTGGATGTTGCCAATATTCTCCATGTGATGCTTCCATTAATGCTCATGAGGAGACCCCAATAGTTTCCCCATACATATTAGGAGATTTTGATGCATTCCATACATTGCATGATTCCCATTATTGTGTGCACCATGTGCATTCCATGAATAACAATGCTCTACATATTTCTCATGATGCATTACACAATTTGAGTCGCCATTATGCTATACATAACAACAAACCTATCATGATGGATGACATGTTTCTATATCATGCATCTCATTTATTTAAGAATTGGATATCTTATGCTAATCAGCACATGCACGTATGCATCATAACGGATGATGTGTACATATACCACAATTTTCCCTTTGCCTTTGTTTTGTGTAGATATTCACGTATACTCGTCAACCTCTCAATCCCAAGAGTTGACAAAACGAGCTCTTGAGAGCAATGACAATTTGGGATCCCATGGATTGTCCTTACCACCGTTCTCTTCGCGCAACGACTTCGCACATTCCTTTACTTAGCTCTCACACCGCTATGGGCTATTTACCACTTGTCACCCTATGCCCATACTATCGTGTTCACTTTGCATGTTATGCTCATTACTATGCTTTTACCATGCATTTGTGACCCATGCTTTGCATTACATATGATGATTGATTCTAGTACTTGTATGTGTGTTTGCAAGCTTGGTGGAGATATTGCTTGTTACCGCCATGTTTTTTTTGTGCCCAATGCCTATGATAATCCTTTGATCATATCTTGTTTTCATGCTTGTCCTATGTCATGCGCATTACATATGCCTATTATTTGCCCACATGACATGCTTGCCATGATTTCCTCTAGTATGTTGCATCTTCGTGTTGGAAATATGCCCTAGAGGCAATAATAAAATGGTTATTATTATATTTCCTTGTTCATGATAATTGTCTATTGTTCATGCTATAATTGTGTTATCCGGAAATCGTAATACATGTGTGAACACATAGACCATAACATGTCCCTAGTGAGCCTCTAGTTGACTAGCTCGTTGATCAATAGATGGTTACGGTTTCCTGACCATGGACATTGGATGTCATTGATAACGGGATCACATCATTAGGAGAATGATGTGATGGACAAGACCCAATCCTAAGCATAGCACAAGATCGTGTAGTTCGTTTGCTGAAGCTTTTCTAATGTCGAGTATCATTTCCTTAGACCATGAGATCGTGCAACTCCCGGATACCGTAGGAATGCTTTGGGTGTACCAAACGTCACAACGTAACTGGGTGGCTATAAAGGTGCACTACAGGTATCTCCGAAAGTGTCTGCTGGGTTGGCTCGGATCGAGACTGGGATTTGTCACTCCGTATGACGGAGAGGTATCTCTGGGCCCACTCGGTATTGCATCATCATAATGAGCTCAATGTGACTAAGTAGTTAGTCACGGGACCATGCATTACGGAACAAGTAAAGTGACTTTCCGGTAACGAGATTGAACGAGGTATTGGGATACCGAGGATCGAATCTCGGGCAAGTAACGTACCGATTGACAAAGGGAATTGTATACGGGATTGCTTGAATCCTCGACATCGTGGTTCATCCGATGAGATCATCGTGGAACATGTGGGAGCCAACATGGGTATCCAGATCCCGCTGTTGGTTATTGGCTAGAGAGGTGTCTCGGTCATGTCTGCATGATTCCCGAACCCGTAGGGTCTACACACTTAAGGTTCGATGACGCTAGGGTTATAAGGAAGGTTTGTATGTGATTACCGAATGTTGTTTGGAGTCCTGGATGAGATCCCGGACGTCACGAGGAGTTCCGGAATGGTCCGGAGGTAAAGATTTATATATGGGAAGTCACCATACGGTCACCGGAAATATTCGGGGGTATACCGGTATTGTACCGGGACCACCGGAGGGGTTCCGGGGGTCCACCGGGAGGGTCCACCTGCCCCGGAGGGCCTTATGGGCTATAGGTGGAAGGGAACCAGCCCTTAGTGGGCTGGGCGCCAAACCCCCTAGGGCCCATGCGCCTAGGGTTTGGGGAAACCCTAAAGGGGGGCGCCCCCCCTTGCTTGGGGGGCAAGCCACCTCCCCCTTGGCCGCCGCCCCCCCTCTAGATCCCATCTAGAGGGGCCGGCCCCCTTCCCCCTTCTCCCTATAAATAGAGGGGTGAGGGGAGGGCTGCAGGACCACATCCAAGGCGCAGCCCCTCCCCTCCCCAACACTTCTCCTCCTCCGCGTGTGCTTGGCGAAGCCCTACCGGAGAACTGTCACTCCACCACCACCACACCGTCGTGCTGCTGTTGGAGCCTTCTTCCTCAACCTCTCCCTCCTCCTTGCTGGATCAAGGCGTGGGAGACGTCACCGCTCCGTACGTGTGTTGAACGCGGAGGTGCCGTCCGGTTGGCGCTTGGATCATCGATGATTTGGATCACGACGAGTACGACTCCATCAACCCCGTTCTCTTGAACGCTTCCGCTCGCGATCTACAAGGGTATGTAGATGCACTCCTCCCCTCTCATTGCTAGTAAACTCCATAGATTGATCTTGGTGATGCGTAGAAATTTTTAATTTCTGCTACGATCCCCAACACTTCGCACTACCAGTTTACATGACATGATTGACTTGATTGCCTCACACATGATGAACAATTGCTCTTTCTATTGTGTTGAGTGCCACACTATATTCACTACAACCCATGCACATTACGTTTGGATTGTCTTGCACTTTAGACACTTCATTTATTTTGGTGTTGTGAATGCTTCATATGTATACAATAGACCATTTGTTGAGCGCCTTATGCATGCTTGCTATAAGCTTGAGGTAGATGCTTATTCTCTTGACACACACATTTGCATTGCTACCTCACATTTATATGCTTGTTTCCATGATGTCCTTGATTTTGCTCAATTTATGTGCTTACATGACATGTCACAATCCCTTGTCACACCATATGTTATGCTTGATGATGACACTTGTTTGGTGAATCACCTCTTGAATGCTTGGTTTTGCACTAACGCTAACCACATTTGTTTTTCCAAGTGTTTGTTATACTTTCTCCTTTTGAAGGAATCACAAGACGGTGCCCATTTCGAGCTTCAACATGATAAGTGCTTGGTGGTTGTCCACTTCTACACGGTGACGCCCTCTCTTTCCCATGGTGAAAAAGATCATGATTCGTGGACGGATCTCTCCCAGGGGGGAGGGGAGATGATGCGGAGCATCCCTCGTTCATCCCCATGGACATTCCGTCACCACTGCAAGCACGGAGAGTACCAATGACAAGAGTCCGTGCACGCGTCATCGAAACCGAGGTTAACTCTTTCCTCTTCGAACTTCATTCGGATTCACATGAGAGTTGGGTTCTACCTCAAATGGATACATTGTGCATTCTTAGGTACCAAGGAGAAGATCGTGAGGAGGCATGGGGGGGTCACCAAGTCCACATGGAGCCCCAAGGAGAAGAAGGAACTCCCAGATGCGGAACATCGAAGGCCTTAGACCACCCTGGGTGCCCGACCTCCTATGCCCCGGGTGCCCGGACCCCCGGCCCCAAAGGGCGCGGCTCCTCTATCCACCCCGGGTGCCCGGCCCCCCTCCCAGGCGCCACCCCGGGTGCCTGGTATTCTACTCCCCGACGACCCCGGGTGCCCGGATCACTTTACTCTGGGTGCCCGGGCTCCACCGAAAGTGCCTGCGTGCATCTTGGGCTAAATGACCCTTGTACCCCCGTTTTCCTCCTATTTCGTCCCTAGACTATAAGTACTCTTCCCCTAGCTCATTAGAGAGGATAGCAAAGTATATGTGAGATATTAAGAGAACTTTGCTCATCTTCCTCCTCTTGGAGATCATGATCTCCAAAGGGAGAAGATCCTCTTGTGGCTATCAAGGCCTCCTCTTGGAGAAGGATCCCCATCATAGGATCATCAAGACCTCTTTTCTCATAGGATTGGGATGAACTAGTTACCTCTTGTTGGGAAACGTAGCATGCAATTTCAAAATATTTCCTACGCTCACGCAAGATCTAGCTAGGAGATGCATAGCAAGGAGAGGGGGAGAGTGTGTCCACGTGCCCTCATAGACCGAAAGCGGAAGCGTTTGACAACGCCGTTGATGTAGTCGAACTTCTTCTCAATCCGACCGATCAAGCACCGAACGTACGGCACCTCCAAGTTCTACACACGTTCAGCTCGATGATGTCCCTCGAACTCTTGATCCAACAAAGTGTCAAGGGAGAGTTCCGTCAGCACGATGACATGGTGACGGTGATGGTGAAGTGACCCGCGCAGGGCTTCGCCTAAGCACTATGTGAATATGACCGGAGGCGTAAACTGTGGAGGGGAGCTCCGCACACGGCTAACAATGTTTGTTGTGTGTTCTAGGCGCCCCCTCCCCACATATATATAGGTGGGAGGGGAGGGGGACAGCCATGGGGCGCCCCAAGTAGGAGGAATCCTACTTGGGGGCCTTGTCCAATTCTCTCCCCCCCTTACCATCTTTTCCGGAGAGGGAAGGAACGGGAAGAGAAGAGGGAAGGAAGAGGGAGGCCGAATTGCCTCCCCTTCCTTCTCTCTTTCCCTTTTCCTTTCCCCTTCCTATTCGGCCAGCAAGGGGCGCGCAGCAGCCCATGATGGCTGCTGTGTTTCCCCTCTTGGCCCAATAGGCCCATATAGTTTGCCGGGGGTAGCCCGGAACCCCTTCCGGTGACCCAGTACGTACCCGGTACCCCCGGAACACTTCTGGTGTCCAAATACTATCATCCTATATATGAATCTTTACCTCTCGACCATTTCGAGACTCCTCGTCATGTCCGTGATCTCATCCGGGACTCCGAACAACATTCGGTCACCAAATCACATAACTCATATAATGCAAAAATCGTCATCGAACGTTAAGCGCACGGACCCTATGGGTTCGAGAACCATGTAGACATGACCGAGACACCTCCCCGGTCAATAACCAACAGCGGAACCTGGATGCTCATATTGGTTCCTACATATTCTACGAAGATCTTTTATCGGTCGTACCGCAATGACAACATACGTAATTCCCTTTGTCATCGGTATGTTACTTGCCCGAGATTCGATCGTCGGTATCTTCATACCTAGTTCAATCTCGTTACCGACAAGTCTCTTTACTCATTCCGTAATGCATCATCCCGCAACTAACTCATTAGTCACATTGCTTGCAAGGCTCACTACAAAAAAAAGACACATCCGTGACATTTTGGGCTGAACGAAATTTTTTCTGTCATACTTATGACACTTCTATGACGATAATTGTGACAAAACCCGGTATCATCATAGATGTGGTGGGGTCCTACTTCTATGACAAAAAATCATGATAGAAAATGGGCTTTTCATCCTGGGCGGGCCGGAGACGCAGCTGCATGACATTCTTTGGGCCGTCCATGACGGAAAAAACCGTGGTAGAAGCGAGGGCGAGGAAAATATCGGGGTGTTCCCGGTTACGGTGGGTGGTCGGGGCCGAGCGATGTGCGTTTCTCTCGTACACGCACGCGCGTGGATGCGAGGCGTTGGGCTCTAACTGAACCCGAGCGAGGCGTTGGGCTCTAACTGAACCCGAGTGATTGCACTGCAGGCTACGCATTACTGAACCCGAGCAATCGATCGATGGCTGTTAACTGAACCCGATCGAGCGATTCCTTCGCTACTGCTGCTAACTGAAGACGATCGATGCTGCCTCTGGATGAACAGTGAGCGTTGCTGGGGGGGTTTGGATGAATAGTTCCCGGTGGGGGTGGATGAACAGGACCCCGTGGTGTTGCCTCTGGATGAACAGGACCCCAATCGATCGAGCCGGTTGGGGCTGGATGAACAGGACCCCGTGGAGGGTTGGATGAACAGGACCACCCCGTGGAGGGCAGGATGAACAGTAGACGGTGGAGGGCTGGATGAACAGTAGCCCGTGGAGGGGTGGTTGAACAGGAGCCCGTAGAGAGGGCTGGTTGAATAGTAGCCGGTGGAGTAGCGCGCGGTGGAGGCTGGATGAACAGGAGCCCGTGGATGAACAGTCGCAGGTGGAGGCTGGAGGAGGTCGATGGTGGATGAACAGTAGCCCGTGGAGGCTGGAGGGGGTCGACGGTGGAGATGAACAGTATCCCGTGGAGTCCCGTTTTGCGGTACGCCACACCCCTCCCGATGAACAGGACCCCCGTTTCGACCGTAGCGCTCCAACACAAGTCCGTTTCCTCCGTTTTGCGGTATGCCACACCCCTCCCGATCAACAGGACCCCCGTTTCGACCGTAGGAGGTCCGTTTCCTCCATTTTGCCGTACGCCAGACCCCTCCCGATGAACAGGATCCTGTTTCGACCGTGGCCGGTCGAACACAAGGCCGTTTCCACTGTTCTGCGGTACGCCAGGCCTCGTTTCCATCGGCTGTTCCGTCCAAGCCCTCCCGATGAACACGACGACGCATTCCGTTCCAACCCAGCCGGTTGGCTCCTCATGAACACGACGACGATGCAGTTTCTCCGTTCTGACCAAGCCATGTACACGAGCCCTGGGCATACGTATGCGCGAGTAGGCGTTCGAGACTGTCAGGACCCTGATTCTAAGTCACACCGATCTAGCCTGTAACACCTCATATCACTTTGCGGCCTCACGCACGGTATTCCCACGGGTATCGCCTTACCATGGCCCGGGACCGTTTGCGCCTTTTGGCTCACGTATATGATAGTGTCGCTAGCATCCATATGACAGAGAACCCGGGCCGACATGGCTAGTCGTGAACCCAAAGCGGCACTAACTTACGGGGACAGGCATACATGAATCAACATCGAGCATGTCGGTCAGCAGCGTATGAATCCGGGCTGTAGCACTGGGCTAACAGGACTCTGGAAACCCGGGCTGTAGCAGGCTAGGCAGGACTCCGGATGTCACCGCGTGACATTTCCCCGAAGGGACAGACATAGGAACGAAGTGAAACACATGCCAGACAGTCAAGTGTTCCGGAGCAGTAGTGCTGGGCTAGCAGGACTCCGGTGAACCGGGCTGTAGCGGACTACTATGGCTCGTGGAAGCACTAGACTACATTTCCCCATAAGAGAGGCTGCCAAGGATAAACAACTAGATTGTCGGATCCCACACATACCAAGCATTTCAATCATACACACAATATGCTCGATATGTGTAAATACAACATGGCATCACAACAAAACTCTACAACTCAAAGTACTTTATTTAAGGGCTCCGGAGAGCCATACATAACATGTTCATACAGGTAGGGGTCACATGACCCGACACTCAAGTCATACAACCATACAAGCACATGCGGAAGCAACTAGTCTGAGTACAGACACTAGAAAGAAAGAAGGCTTGACGAAGCCTATCTACCTACATAGGCCCTTCACATGCTCAGATCACCACCTGGGTGGCAAGTCACTCGTCAATGTCGAGGTCTACATAGAACCCATCGGAGGGGGCGGTGTTGTCGTCTGAAAACAGTAATTAAAGCAACATGAGTACAATGGTACTCAGCAAGTCTTACAACAGATCCTACTATACATGCACATTCTCAAGAAGGGTAGTGGAGTTATTGCAGCAAGCCAGCTTTGACTCTTGGCTAAGCTATCCTACGAGACACCACTTGTAAAAATAGTTTTCGCACATGAGTCCACTAATCACCATATCAATACTCCACCGTGGATCCTCCCTCGTCATCCTACGAGAGAGCCATCCCCAGCACTCACACTTATCTTGAGTCTTTTAGTAGTAACCATTAACTTGTCTATGAACTGCATAAGCGACCAAGTAGTCCTTTACCGCGGACGCGGCTATTCGAATAGTTTTATACCCCGCAGGGGTGTACTTCGTCACACATGTTTCCACCACTTAGCGTCTGCACACGACATGTGCTCGGCAGACTTCAAGCGAAAACCGACGTGGGTGTAGACCACGACCTGACTAACCACACAAGTCTCCAGTCCAAGTTTATCGCCTATTCGGGTTCCATCCGCAAGGAAATCCGGCCGGGGTGTCCTCAACGGTCCCAAACGATGTGTGCAGGGTTCCCGAGACACCAAACGGGCGACTCGGTACACCGGGCCACGTGCCTACCGCATCACAGCCCACCCCTAAGGTCAGCGCTGCGCATGGCCTCCAGCAACTACAAACACCAGAAACTACTTGCAACTCCTGGACAGAGGACGAGAGGGGTCAGTAAGTCGAGCGGGGTCATATTTCAGGGCCCAATGTGTGGTAGTAGCTGAATCTTAAATCACGTATACAGATCTCAGTTCTTAAGGACGGCCTCAATGAAACAACCCACCATGTACTCCTACATGGCCTCTCATCGATACCTTTACCAAATCATGTTCAACACTTCACTCTCATTGTCGACACAACCATTCACTCTAGTCCATCACCCTGATGAGCCAGACCTGACACGACTCTAAGCATAGCAAGCATAGCATGGTAGGGAACACAAACATGGCTCAATCAACTCCTACACATGCTAGTGGGTTTCATCTAGTTACTGTGGCAATGACAGGTCATGCAGAGGAAGTGGGTTCAACTACCGCAACACACAGCAGTTTGAAACGCGCTGTCTTAATGCAGTAAACGAGAGCATAAGCGAGAAGTTAGGTTTGTATCGAAATGATCAATGCGGTTGCTTGCCTGACAGAGTGGTAGTGGAATACTGCCCTTCAGTTGGATACTCGTGAATATCCTCGGAGGCAGAACCTACCACGAAGAACACATCGAAGCACAATCATCACATGACAATATGCAACAATATGATGCATGCAATGACATGGCAAAATGAGTGTGTTTTGGCTAATGCAACTTAGAACATATTAGTTTGAGTTCATTTGAATCAAGGATTCAAATGCTAACCCAAAATAAGAGGTGATATTAGTGCATTAACTTGTTTCATCTAAACAGCAAGGTTAAAATGTTCTGACATGCATGAAACCAGTACAGATGGAAAGATTGGATTTTTCTGATCAAATTTCATATATAAATCTTTGCATTTGGAGTTACAGATTAATTTCTATGAATTTTTGAAGTTTGTAGTATTTTCTGAAATTTCCTGTATAAAAATAAATCTAGAAAATACTTATTGCGTCAGCTTTGCGTCAGGGTGACGTCAGCAATCAGCGGGGACGGTCCAGGTCAAACCTGGCCAGTGGGTCCCGCCTGTCAGTGTCAATTAAACTAACTAAGTTTAATTAGCGTTAAACTAACACTAACCTAGTTTAGTTAGTGGCGGGGCCCACACGTCAGTGACCCAGGGGGGTCAAACTGGTCAACCCGGTCAAACTCGTCAACTCGCCGGCGTTTAGCCGCCGGGGAGGCCTGACGCGGCGGGGCAGTGCGGGTTTCCTCCTCCAGCGACCAAATGGACGGCGGAGGGCATCTATGTGACGCGGGGAGTGAGCCGCGTCGAGTGGTGGTGGCGGTTGGGCTCGGGGTCGCTGGAAACGACGCCGGCACGAGGTGTGCGGCTTCCGGAGTTCGGGTGAGCTCGGGATCATCGCTAGGGGGCACGACGAGGTGCGTGAAGTGGTGTTGTGGGCTCCTGGGGATGCGGTGAGTGTAGTGGACATGGTGGTGTGGTCGTTGGGTGGCCGGAGCATCGTCGGCGACGAGCTCGGCGACAGCGCGTGCAGTGAAGCTTCATGCAGTCGCTACGGAGCTCGAGAGCGAGAACGGAGAGGATGGGGAGGTGGCTGAACTAACGGCGATCACATCGGAGCAGTCGACGAGGTCGGGGACGAGCTGGTGCGGCGGTGACGGCGAAGGGGATCTCCGGCGGTGGCGGAGTCGGGCGTGGTCGTTGCGGTGGCTTCGGGGCAAGCGAGCGCTCGGGGCTCGGCTAGCTCAACGAAGCAAACGACGGCGGAGCTCGTGGACACGGCAGCGCGGCGCGGGGACGACGGTGGACGTGAGTTTCACGGTGGCGCGGGCACGACAGCGTCGGCCATGGTGGGAGAGGGCGAGGGAGAGAGACAGGGGAGTGAGCGAGGTGTCTGCGGGGTCAGGGCGGCGACGTGGAGCTCGCCCAGGTGTCCAGGGGCGCGGGCGGCAAGTAGCTGGCGCCGTGGCGAGCTCGCGCACGCCGACGTCACCTCCCTGTCTGCCTGGCGGGGACGAAGCAGCTGGCTGGCACGGGCCAGCACAGCGATGGGCCGCCAGGTGGGCCGGCTGGTGGCTTTGCCAGGTAAGTTAGTTTCCTTTTATTTTTCTGTTTTCTATTTTTCTGCAGGTTTGTGACTTTTCTAAAAATACCTAGGCATTTCCAAAAATCACCAAACTGCACATGCTCACTGTATGGAACATATCCAACATGGAACATTTCAGTTTGGGATTATTTGGACATTTAAAATATTTACTAGCATTTAAATGCCCAAATGCAAGTTACATATGATTTAATTCAATGATCTTATGATGACCTAGAAAATTGTGAACCCATTTTGTCAGAGGTTCTAACCCAAGACAAAAAGGGTGGACTTTTTAGAAGGGCATTTCAGGTTCATTGAAAATGATTTTAGTAATCCCTAGTTGTTTTCAGGGGGGTGCTAGGGGTTCTGTCATCCCCATTTCAAGTTTCTGGAAAAGTAAACATGATGCAACACTCTAATGCATGAACTAGCTAGGAAGTGACAACTCACCCCCACTCAAAAGAATCTCGTCCCGAGATTTAGGATCCGTTGGGAAGAAGGTGGGGTACTCAAGTCGAAGACGATCCTCCCTTTCCCAAGTAGCTTCTTTCTCGGAATGGTGTGACCATTGAACCTTGAGAAACTTGATATTCTGGCGTCGAGTGGTACGCTTGGCTTGGTCAAGGATACGAACGGGATATTCTCGATATGTGAGATTATCTTGGAGATCAAGCGTTTCGTGGTCCACTCCACGGATAGGATCCAAGAAGCAACGCCTGAGTTGAGAAACGTGGAAGACATGATGAACTATGGAGAGATGCGGAGGTAGTTCCAATTGGTAGGCAACTTCTCCTCGTTTGGCAAGAATGCGAAAGGGTCCAATGTAACGAGGAGCCAATTTTCCCTTGATACCGAATCGATGGGTTCCCTTCAAAGGAGTAACCCCAAGGTAAGCCTTCTCGCCAACTTCATAAGTCATGAGCTTATGTTTGCGGTCATATTGGCTCTTTTGACGAGATTGGGCTGTTTTCAATTTCTCACGAATAATGCGAACCTGCTCTTCTACTTCCTGAATCATATCCGGGCCAAAGAGTTGTCTTTCCCCGGTTTCTGACCAGTTAAGAGGCGTTCGACATTTTCGTCCATAGAGAACTTCGAAAGGAGATTTGCCCAAGCTAGCTTGGTAACTATTGTTATAAGCGAATTCGGCGAATGGGAGACATTTCTCCCAATCCATACCGAAAGAGATGACAGAAGCTCAGAGCATATCTTCCAGAATTTGATTGACTCGTTCTACTTGACCACTTGATTGAGGGTGGAAGGCGGTGCTAAAGGAGAGACGAGTTCCCATAGCATTTTGGAAACTTTCCCAAAATCGAGAGGTGAAAAGACTTCCACGGTCTGAGTTAATCTCCAATGGAACACCATGAAGAGACACTATTCGGGAGATGTACAAGTCAGCTAGCTGGCTAGCGGTTATACTCTCACGAATAGGTAGGAAATGGACTACTTTGGAAAGACGATCGACAATAACGAAGTTAGCATTATTCCCTCTCTTGGTCCTGGGAAACCCGGTGATGAAATCCATACCGATCTTATCCCATTTCCATTCAGGAATAGCCAAAGGTTGAAGGGTGCCAGCAGGCCATTGATGCTCTGCTTTAACACGACGACAGACGTTGCAATTAGCAATGTATTGAGCGATTTCTCTCTTCATCCTAGTCCACCAAAACCTCTGGCGTAGGTCTTGGTACATTTTAGTACTACCAGGATGAATGGTGAGAGGGGATTCATGAGCTTCCTTAAGGATCAATTGTCGTAGATGTCGGTTCTTGGGAACCACTAGACGGTTTTCAAAGAAGAGAACACCTCAATCATCCATAGAGAAACATTTAGCAACTCCGCTAGCAATGTTCTCCTGGATGCGAGATATGCCCTTATCACGCTTCTGGGCAGCTATGATTTGATCTGTAAGGTTAGGTTTCGCCACCAGGGTGGATAGGAATCCGCGAGGAACAATGTGAAGGTTGAGCTTACGAAATTCCTCATGGAGAAGTGGTTGACTTCGTTGTAACATCAGGTTGTTACAATAAGATTTACGACTTAGCGCATCAGCCATGACATTGGCTTTGCCCGGGGTGTAAGTTATTCCTAAGTCGTAATCTGTGATCAACTCAACCCAATGTCTTTGCCTGAGATTCAAATCCGGTTGGGTGAAGATGTATTTCAGACTTTGGTGATCGGTGTAAATCTCGCAACGATTACTGAGAAGGTAATGTTGCCATGTTTTGAGTGCATGGACTACAGCTGCAAGCTCTAGATCATGTGTGGGATAGTTATCCTCATGTGGATGCAACTGTCGAGAAGCGTAGGCAATCACATGACGATCTTGCATGAGTATGCAACCTAGTCCTTGTCGCGAGGCGTCACAGTAGATAACGAAGTCCTTAGAAAAATCTGGTGGCACAAGTACGGGAGCAGATGTCAGGCGTCTTTTCAGTTCCTGAAAGCTGAACTCGCACTGTGGGGTCCACTCGAACTTCTTATCTTTCTTGAGGAGTTCAGTTAGAGGTTTAGCAACCTTGGAGAAATTCTCGACGAAGCGGCGACAGTAGCTCGCTAAGCCAAGGAAACTCCGAACTTGCTTGACCGTTTCAGGTGGAGTCCAATCAAGGACGGCTTGAACTCGCTCGGGATTGACAGCAATACCCTTACCAGAGATTACGTGGCCTAGATAGGTCACTTCTGGCAACCAAAATTCACACTTGGAGAATTTGGCATAAAGGCGATGCTCTCGAAGTTTCATCAATACTAGCCTTAGATGCTCGGCATGTTCTTCCTCATTCTTGGAGTAGATGAGTATATCATCGAGGTAAACCACGACGAATTTATCCAAATACTCCATGAAAATCGAGTTCATTAACCGAGAGAAGGTGGCTGGGGCATTGGTTAAACCGAAGGACATGACGGTATACTCGTATTGGCCATAACGAGTGACAAAGGCCGTTTTAGGAATCTCCCGTTCTTGATTTTCATTTGATGGTAGCCCAACCTCAAATCCATTTTATAAAAGCCCGAGGATCCAGCGAGCTGATCATACAGATCGTTGATCCTGGGGAGCGGATACTTGTTCTTGATAGTGACCAAGTTGACAGGTCGGTAATCTACAACCATCCGATCTGTTCCATCCTTCTTCTTGACGAAGAGGACGGGGCAAGCCCATGGAGAAGAACTAGGACTGATGAAACCCTTTTTCAAGGACTCATCGAGTTGTTTCTTAAGCTCGGCTAGTTCTAGGGGTGCCATCTTATAGGGTCTTCTAGAGATTGGGACGGTTCCTGGTACAAGGTCTATCACGAACTCGACATCCCTGTCAGGTGGAATACCTGGCAGTTCTTCTAGAAAGACATCCGGAAAGTCACGGACTACCGGAATATCTTCAAGGTCTGGAAGAGGGTTGGCATTTAGGGAGTAAAGCTGACGTTCAGACACTCGGGTCAAAACATTGACTGTCTTGCCCGATGGATGGGTGAGTTGAACAGTTCTAGTAGAGCAATCAATCTTGGCATAATGGGTTGACATCCAGTCCATACCCAAGATGATGTTTATGTCCGAGGACTTGAGAGCTATCAGTGATGCAAGGAAGACCAATCTATCGACAAGAATTTCATTTCCATGACTTATTCTAGAGGTTTGCCATCTAGAACCAGGTGTTTGAATTTCCATGGAGGTGGGCATGTCACTAAATGTGGTGTTGTGCAATCGAGCATAGCTCTCAGAAATGAACGAATGAGATGCTCCAGTATCGAAAAGAGCAGTTGCCGGATGGCAATTAACAAGGAGCGTACCAAGGAAGACGTTGGGATCATCATGAGTTTCTTCAGCTGAGACATAGTTGACATGGCCACGTGCAGTGGTGGCTGGCTTGGCGTAATAAGTCTTTCCCGCTGGCTTGCCACGTCCAACGGACTTTCCGGGCTGATTGGGGTTGTTGTTCTGGGGACACTCGCGTATGTAGTGACCCTTCTCTCCACACTTGAAGCATGTCACACCATTGGGGCGTGGAGCAACATTAGCAGCGGGGCCACCATAGGCCTTGGGCGGTGCATACTGCTGATTGGGGCGAGGCGCCTCGAAGGATGGCCTCGGAGTGAACCTTGGTGGCAGAGCTGTGTTTGGAATCCACACCCGGCGCTTCTGAGGTCCTGAGCCGAATGAAGAACCAAAGCCACGGGAGTGCTTGCGTGAAGCGTCATAGTCAGTCTGACCTGTCTCAGCACTGATGGCCTTATTCACTAACTTCTGGAAGGAGGTGCACTCGTGTAGACAAAGATCATGGCGAAGCTCGGGGCTAAGTCCCTTGCGAAACCTTGCCTGCTTCTTGGCGTCGGTGGATACCTCTTCAGGAGCATAACGTGCTAGATTTCCAAACTCACGGCTGTATGCATCCACGGTCAGTCTGCCTTGGGTGAAATTGCAGAACTCTTCCCTCTTACGATCCATAAGACCTTCCGAAATGTGATGCTCACGGAAAGCCTCGCTGAATTCACCCCAAGTAGTGATTTGGCCGGCTGGGCGCATAGCCTCATAGTTTTCCCACCAAAGGCTAGCAGGGCCTTCGAGGTGATAGGCAGCGTAGGTAACCCTATCAGCTTCAGCTACATTGGCAGAACGTAGCTTATTGGTGATGCTGCGAAGCCAATCATCCGCGTCGAGGGGCTCGACGAAATGATGGAACGTCGGTGGGTACAACTTGATAAAGTCATTGATGGATACCAAGTCATTCCTCTGGTGACGTGCAGTATTCTGCTCTATGCGTTCTAGCAAGCGGTTGGTCTCACGCTTGTTTCTTTCTGCCTCCAGCATAACTTCGGCCAGAGAAGGCGGGTGGGGCAGATTCCCATCCCTAGCTGCACTGGCTTCACCCTGCTCCGGGGCAGCAGGGTTGTTGCGGGTATTAACCATCCTAGGAAAGACAAGACAACGGTTTAGACAAGGATGGCAAAATGTTGGCAAGGAAGTGCAGAATGTAACGGACGACATGAAATGCTGAGATGTTCATTTGCAAGACATGGTAATATAGAAACTGCCATATATATACCATCGGTCATACACACCGTACATGGTTTAGTACAAGCCGAGGCTAAAGTACAACTACGGTGAAAGACGTTACATCTCATCGGAGGCATTCCAAGCTCCTATACATTATTTTTCTACACCTCCGGAACGTGATACACACCAAGTCGTATCCCACGAGTCACGCAGGACTGTGGAGAATACAACTGTTACAATACTAGTGAAGCTACTACCAACTCAGACGTCTTCGTAGTAATCTTCATAGAGATTACCACCATGTCCTGGGAGCTGAACATGATCATCTGGAAACAGTCGGTCCCGTGGAGCTTGCGGTCCATAAGGACTCGGATGTGGCCTTGGTCCAACAAACGGTGGCAGACGGGGTCCACGGGGAGGAATGATGCCTCCTACATCACGCCAGTCCATACAATCTAGCAGACCAGACCGCACAGGGTACAAGTCCCTCATGTCCATATACCCAGCCTGCACGGCAGGTGCAAACCGTGTCAGAGTGACCCAGTTATCAGAACGAGCGTTGAAGAGCTCCATTCGCAAGGCACGATTCTCACGGTCCTTGTCCTCAAGCATCTCTGCGGTGGTGCGGAGTAGAGAATCCTCATGGGTAGAGTCAGCATAAATAGCCTGGTAGTACCCTTGTGCCCCAGGGAGTGATGCTGGCATATAGCGGAAATCAGTGTTCCAAAGCAAGGCAGTTCTGGCTCGTATGATAGTCATCATCGAGTAAGCTGCGTCCTGCACGGACATCTCGATGGTAACCCCAAGTCCATAAGAGCAATGGAGGGGTTCAGTAGCTCCAGGATAGGAAGGGTATATCCTGACCGTGCAAAGGTATTGACTTTGATTAAAGTCTCGAAACTGCTCCTCGATGGTATACTCAGGATACCATCGATAGCCTGTCTCGATCATCACTCGGACCAGCATGGCCGTGTGACCAGGTACATCGAGGCACCGAGTCAGACGAACCACTTGATTCTGGGAACGGGTGGCCATCTGAAAGCACGAAATAATGCAAAGGCATTAGAATTTTCTAGGAGAAACCGGACAGCATAACGGCTGTAAATGCTCAGAAAAAGATTTGAGACATTCACAATAGTTTGCAAAACCACTCAACAACATCATATCAAGGTTCTGGTTCAACTGACAACATACTAAAAGTAGTAGAAACGAACTGAGGCTTGTAACCAACAATCCTATAAGTTACTACGGATTAGTACCACGTGAACCTGATAGAGACAAGAGAGCCTAGTCCTTAACCTACGTAGAATGAGAAAAGAATGACTCAGATCAGAGGGCATAAGGTAAAGGAGTAAAAAGAGCCTTACGTCCCTCCCACAATCAATTCCCCTACATATAGCTAAAGCATTTCTAGACTCGACATCGACCAGTTTGGCTCAACGAACCTACAGGCAGTCCGGCTCTGATGTCAACGCTGCCAGGACCCCGATTCTAAGTCACACCGATCTAGCCTGTAACACCTCATATCACTTTGCGGCCTCACGCACGGTATTCCCACGCGTATCGCCTTACCATGGCCCGGGACCGTTTGCGCCTTTTGGCTCACGTATATGATAGTGTCGCTAGCATCCATATGACAGAGAACCCGGGCCGACATGGCTAGTCGTGAACCCAAAGCGGCACTAACTTACGAGGACAGGCATACATGAATCAACATCGAGCATGTCGGTCAGCAGCGTGTGAATCCGGGCTGTAGCACTGGGCTAACAGGACTCCGGGAACCTGGGCTGTAGCAGGCTAGGCAGGACTCCAGATGTCACCGCGTGACATTTCCCCGAAGGGACAGACACAAGAACGAAGTGAAACACATGCCGGCCAGTCAAGTGTTCCGGAGCAGTAGTGCTGGGCTAGCAGGACTCCGGTGAACCGGGCCGTAGCGAACTACTATGGCTCATGGAAGCACTAGACTACATTTCCCCATAAGAGAGGCTGCCAAGGATAAACAACTAGATTGTCAGATCCCACACATACCAAGCATTTCAATCATACACACAATATGCTCGATATGTGTAAATACAACATGGCATCACAACAAAACTCTACAACTCAAAGTACTTTATTTAAGGGCTCCGGAGAGCCATACATAACATGTTCATACAGGTAGGGGTCACATGACCCGACACTCAAGTCATACAACCATACAAGCACATGCGGAAGCAACTAGTCTGAGTACAGACACTAGAAAGAAAGAAGGCTTGACGAAGCCTGTCTATCTACATAGGCCCTTCACAAGCTCAGATCACCACCTGGGTGGCAAGTCACTCGTCAACGTCGAGGTCTACATAGAACCCATCGGAGGGGGCGGTGTTGTCGTCTGAAAATAGTAATTAAAGCAACATGAGTACAATGGTACTCAGCAAGTCTTACAACAGATCCTACTATACATGCACATTCTCAAGAAGGATAGTGGAGTTATTGCAGCAAGCCAGCTTTGACTCTTGGCTAAGCTATCCTACGAGACACCACTTGTAAAAATAGTTTTCGCACATGAGTCCACTAATCACCATATCAATACTGCACCGTGGATCCTCCCTCGCCATCCTACGAGAGAGCCATCCCCGGCACTCACACTTATCTTGAGTCTTTTAGTAGTAACCATTAACTTGTCTATGAACTGCATAAGCGACCAAGTAGTCCTTTACCGTGGACGCGGCTATTCGAATAGTTTTATACCCTGCAGGGGTGTACTTCGTCACACACGTTTCCACCACTTAGCGTCTGCACACGACATGTGCTCGACATACTTCAAGCGAAAACCGACGTGGGTGTAGACCACGACCTGACTAACCACACAAGTCTCTAGTCCAGGTTTATCACCTATTCGGGTTCCATCCGCAAGGAAATCCGGCCGGGGTGTCCTCAACGGCCCCAAACGATGTGTGCAGGGTTCCCGAGACACCAAACGGGCGACTCGGTACACCGGGCCACGTGCCTACCGCATCACATCCCACCCCTAAGGTCAGCGCTGCGCACGGCCTCCAGCAACTACAAACACCAGAAACTACTTGCAACTCCTGGACAGAGGACGAGAGGGGTCAGTAAGTTGAGCGGGGTCATATTTCAGGGCCCAATGTGTGGTAGTAGCTGAATCTTAAATCACGTATACAGATCTCAGTTCTTAAGGACAGCCTCAATGAAACAACCCACCATGTACTCCTACATGGCCTCTCATCGATACCTTTACCAAATCATGTTCAACACTTCACTCTCATTGTCGACACAACCATTCACTCTAGTCCATCACCCTGATGAGCCAGACCTGACACGACTCTAAGCATAGCAAGCATAGCATGGTAGGGAACACAAACATGGCTCAATCAACTCCTACACATGCTAGTGGGTTTCATCTAGTTACTGTGGCAATGACAGGTCATGCAGAGGAAGTGGGTTCAACTACCGCAACACACAGCAGTTTGAAACGCGTTGTCTTAATGAAGTAAACGAGAGTAGAAGCGAGAAGTTAGGTTTGTATCAAAATGATCAATGGGGTTGCTTGCCTGACAGAGTGGTAGTGGAATACTGCCCTTCAGTTGGATACTCGTGAATATCCTCGGAGGCAGAACCTACCACGAAGAACACATCAAAACACAATCATCACATGACAATATGCAATAATATGATGCATGCAATGACATGAAAAAATGAGTGTGTTTTGGCTAATGCAACTTAGAACAGATTAGTTTGAGTTCATTTGAATCAAGGATTCAAATGCTAACCCAAAATAAGAGGTGATATTAGTGCATTAACTTGTTTCATCTAAACAACAAGGTTAGAGTGTTCTGACATGCATGAAACCAGTACAGATGGAAAGATTGGATTTTTCTGATCAAATTTCATATATAAATCTTTCCATTTGGAGTTACAGATTAATTTCTATGAATTTTTTGAAGTTTGTAGTATTTTCTGGAATTTCCTGTATAAAAATAAATCCAGAAAATACTTATTGCATCAGCTTTGCGTCAGGGTGACGTCAGCAGTCAACGGGGACGGTCCAGGTCAAACCTGGCCAGTGGGTCCCGCCTGTCAGTGTCAGTTAAACTAACTAAGTTTAATTAGCATTAAACTAACACTAACCTAGTTTAGTTAGTGGCCTAGGGCCCACACGTCAGTGACCCAGGGGGGTCAAACTGGTCAACCCGGTCAAACTGGTCAACTCGCCGGCGTTTAGCCGCCGTCGAGGCCAGACGCGGGGCAGTGCGGGTTTCCTCCTCTGGCGACCAAATGGACGGCGGAGGGCATCTATGTGACGCAGGGAGTGAGCCGCGTCGAGTGGTGGTGGCGGTTGGGCTCGGGGTCGCTGGAAACGACGCCGACACGAGGTGTGCGGCTGCCGGAGTTCGGGTGAGCTCGGGCTCATCGCTAGGGGGCACGGTGAGGTGCGTGAAGTGGTGTTGTGGGCTCCTGGGGATGCGGTGAGTGTAGTGGACATGGTGGTGTGGTCGTTGGGTGGCCGGAGCATCGTCGGCGACGAGCTCGGCGACAGCGCGTGCAGTGAAGCTTCATGCGGTCGCTACGGAGCTCGAGAGCGAGAACGGAGAGGATGGGGAGGTGGCTGAACTCACGGCGATCACATCGGAGCAGTCGACGAGGTCGGGGACGAGCTGGTGTGGCGGTGACGGCGAAGGGGATCTCCGGCTAGCTCAACGAAGCAGACGACGGCGGAGCTCGTGGACACGGCAGCGCGGCGTGGGGACGACGGTGGACGTGAGTTTCATGGTGGCGCAGGCACAACAGCATCGGCCATGGTGGGAGAGGGCGAGGGAGAGAGACAGGGGAGTGAGCGAGGTGTCTGCGGGGTCGGGGCGGCGACGTGGAGCTCTCCCAGGTGTCCAGGGGCGCGGGCGGCAAGTAGCTGGCGCCGTGGCGAGCTCGCGCACGCCGGCGTCACCTCCCTGCCTGCCTGGCGGGGACGAAGCAGCTGGCTGGCACGGGCCAGCACAGCGCTGGGCCGCCAGGTGGGCCGGCTGGTGGCTTTCCCAAGTAAGTTAGTTTCCTTTTATTTATTTTTTCTATTTTTCTGCAGGTTTGTGACTTTTCTAAAAATACCTAGGCATTTCCAAAAATCACCAAACTGCACATGCTCACTGTATGGAACATATCCAACATGGAACATTTCAGTTTGGGATTATTTGGACATTTAAAATATTTACTAGCATTTAAATGCCCAAATGCAAGTTACATATGATTTAATTCAATGATCTTATGATGACCTAGAAAATTGTGAACCCATTTTGTCAGAGGTTCTAACCCAAGACAAAAAGGGTGGACTTTTTAGAAGGGCATTTCAGGTTCATTGAAAATGATTTTAGTAATCCCTAGTTGTTTTCAGGGGGGTGCTAGGGGTTCTGTCATCCCCATTTCAAGTTTCTGGAAAAGTAAACATGATGCAACACTCTAATGCATGAACTAGCTAGGATGTGACAGAGACCCTGCCCATATGTACGTACGTGGCCGTATTTTCTTTCTTGCACACTGGCCGCTGTACGTACGTGTACATGCTACGTGCGCGCCTCTACTACCACACGTGCGCGCCTCTACATCGACAAGTATGTACGTACACGTTCGCGACCAGAATGACAACACTACGTACGCTTCGACCAGGTGAGTCTGACTGTCAGGCACTTCCTTGCCTGCGAAGATGTAGCTGGTGGGTCCCAGCAGTCAGGGGGGCGAATCATTTTTTTTTGCCCGGACGCACTTCCTTGCGTGCGAAGATGTAGGCTGTAGGTCCCAGCAGTCAGGGGGAAATGTTTTTTTCACGAAATACAGTTGCCCGTCCGGTGGGTCCCTGCTGTCAGTTGGAGAAATAATTATTTTGCGCGTAATAAGGAGGCACTTCCTTGCGGCCGCCGTGGACCCAACTGTCAGCCTCTCCACGTACAGTACTCTTCCGATGGAAGTCGTTCCTTGACCATGTTGACCACGCCGCGCCGAGAGCACCAGGGCGGTGAACGACGGCGAGGCCTAGGAAGGGGACGACGCGGAGCCGGGGAAGATGCGGCAGTGGAAGCCCGCGCGGAGAGGAGTACGAGGGTTCACTGGTTCGGCTGCGGTGTGAGGCTGCCGTCGCCGCAGGGCCTGGCCAGCGGTGGGAATAGTAGGTGGCGGTGAGGCCTCTGCGGCAGCACAGCCGGCCACGGGAGGTAGGAGCATGCGGCACGACCGGCGCTGCTTTGAGCGGCTGGAGCAAGAAGACCAGAGGTTGAAGAAGCACTACGACCGTTGGATGGACATCGTACGGTCACTGGAGCTAGAATCGTTCATATTGACAAAGTTGACAAAGCACTCCGTCCCCGTCAACTTAGTAGGCCCACAAGTCAGCCTCCCACTAAGGTGGGTCCCAACTAGCAGGGGGGTATTCATTTTTTGTGCGTAATAAGGAGGCACTTCCGGTGGGTCCCAACTAGCAGGGGGAACGTTTTTTTCGTGAAATACGGTGGCCAGTCCGGTGGGTCCCAGCAGTCAGGGGGAAACGTTTTTTTTGCCAAATACAGTGGCCCGTCCGGTGGGTCCCTGCTGTCAGGTGGAGGAATAATTATTTTCCGCATAATAAGGAGGCACTTCCTTGCGGCTGCCGTGGACTCAGCTGTCAGCCTCTCCACGTACAGTACTCTTCCGATGGAAGTCGTTCCTTCACCACGTTGACCACACCGTGCCGAGAGCACCAGGGCGGTGGACGACAGCGAGCGGCGAGGCCTAGGAAGGGGACGACGCGGAGCCGGGGAAGACGCGGCAGTGGAAGCCCGCGCGGAGAGGAGTACGAGGGTTCTCTGGTTCGGCTGCGGTGTGAGGCTGCCGTCGCCGCAGAATAACAGGGGGTGTGGGTGAGTGGAGGGATGGCCTGGCCAGCGGTGGGAGTAGTAGGGGGCGGTGAGGCCTCCGCGGCAGCACAGCCGGCCACAGGAGGCAGGAGCAGGCAGCACGACTGACGCTGCTTTGGGCGGCTAGAGCAAGAAGACCAGAGGTTGAAGAAGCACTACGGCCGTTGGATGGACATCGTACGGTCACTGCAGCTAGAATCGTTCATATTGACTAAGTTGACAAAGCCCTTGGTACGCGTAAACTTAGTAGGCCCACAGGTCAGCTTCCGAAACGGTGCACCCCAGATGTCAGGGGGAGGAATCATTTTTTGGGGGATGAAGCTAGAATATCCGAGATTGAAGAAGAAGCATGGCATCCGTTGGATGGACATCCAACGACCACTACCGCTAGAACCGTGTGTTGACTATAATAAGTTGACAAAGCCTTGCATACGCGTCAACTTCTTTTTTTAGGGGACGCGTCAACTTAGTAGGCCCACAAGTGTGTGGGAGAGAACTTATAGCCCATTTGCGATTTGTAAGAATATACATCCCATTTTTGAATTCTAATGGAATGTACTACAACCCATTTACAGTTTGTTAAAAGTACAGCCCATTTTTTAGCTAGGACAACGATTAATAATTTCAACCAACCGTTCAAGACAGAATTCAATAAAATTTTCCACATTTTGATGGGATCCAAAATATTTTTATCCCGAAATTTCTAGTCAGATTAAATATAAATTTGTATTACGTAAAAATCTAAGGAAACATTGCGCGCGCAACAATTAAAAATTAAGATTTTCAAAATCCATAAATAATATTTATAAACTAATTTCGTGCTTGGTGCATTTTTTTTATAGTTACTGCCCAGTTTTTATAATTACATCCCATTTATTATTTTTAAAGCCCATTTTCCTGTTAAGCCTAATGCATCCTTCCTAGGAAAGATTTGCAGCCCAGCGGGGCGGAGAATAACAAGTTGACCTTGCCTGGGTATTCCTCAAAAAAACGTATAGCTGGGCTAGCCATTTTCATCTTGAAAAAAATTAATATCTGGGCTGGATATCTGTCCTGGGCTAGACGGGCCACAACCCGCCCAGTTAATACCCTGCTCTCCTCTGAACAACAACGAAAACATCGCCAAGAAAAACTCTGTAGTGCTCACGCCTCAAAAACACAAATACTGCTCGAGCTGCTTGGTCCCAGCTGTCGGCCGCATCTTGTGCAATTCTCTCGTTTATTGACTACATAGGTTGACAATGGTGTGGGACCGTGATGTCAGGAAACCAGGAGGAAGCAAAAATAATAATATAGTTGTACATAATAAGGAGGCACTTGCGTACGTACGGCTATGGCCCTAGTGGGTCCCTACTGTCAACCAGTCAAAATAAAGTCATCTCCTGAATCCTCATGTTCATTGACCATGTTAACAATGCTCGACGCCACGGCGAGCGCAACAACTCGAAGGACGACGGTGAGGGCCTCGCGGGCCCTACGGATGGTCTGATACAGCGCCCGCTGCTCATTCAGGAAGTCAGGATCATCGGACACCTATGAGCACCTTCGAGAGACTGAGACGGCATGAAACGGTAAGGCCGCGCTTGGGAGCTCTGGTTTATTTCACAACTGTATTAAGATACAAATGTAATTTACTCGTCATCGGAAACAACGCGTAAAATACAGGCGTAATGAAGCCGAGGGCCCGAGGTCTGTAAGTAAAACCGGCGGGTTACGCGTGTAATTTGAGAGACCGGTGTATATTTTACTAGTCGAAATCGACCAACCAAGCGCTTCGCCCGAGACCATCTGCTTTTATTTACAAGCGTCAGTTTTACAAGTGGTTTTGGTTGGAAAACGACGATCCAATCATGGCCTAAGATGATGAGTTGGTCGGAAGATCATATGGTTTCACGTCTAACCTACCCGACTTGTCGTATATGCTATGAATGGAACATAAGACGATGAACTTCTTAAGCACAGAAACAACAGAAGAGGACGATCTTCCTAACAAGCAAATCACTGGCATTAGATCGACATGCAAAACAATACGAAGCATTATTCTCAGGAGGCACGGTGAACAGCTCGTGATGCCGCATGCCACAACATTCCAAGCTCAACTTTGCAATCAAACACAAGGCCTGGCATTACATAGACAATATTCAGAACAAACTGTTAAAACATCTTACATAAGTCAACATTCATGTGACTATGCATCTCAGCAGAGTAAATATTTACTTCTGAACTGAAGACATGAATAGGAAAAAAGATCGACGTTGCTCACAGCAAAGGGCGTCCCACTCAAAAATATCAAATGCATGTCTTCTGGCTAACATCAATCAACAAAAATTGACAAGGTTTTCCAATTCAAAATATGTAATGCCTATGATCATAGAACGGGCAGGGTTTGTCATGAGTTTGTCATCTGATAGTCCGGTGGCTCAAGGTGACGATGAATGATTAGAGAACCATTCGATGTATTGTGCATGATGAAGTATTATTATGGAGGACACGAACCATCTGAAAATTTTGTGCAGTTCCACTAAAATCAAGCTGAGCATCCCTGTGGATTTCGTATTTATATGCTGCCAGAAAACAAAGACACATCAGCACACACATGAATATTGGCCCCAGTGTCAACTCACCAATCGGTGGACTAACAAACTGAAAGTATGGTAAACAGATTACCATACCCAGATGCCCCATCATTGTTGCTTAGAATGACATTGACAGATTTGGAGTCCTGTCCTGACTTCCTGTACTTGTTTGGGCACTTTTTGCCCATTGCACTCCATGTGTTGTAGAGTTTCCTATGCTCTCTGCAGACTAGTCATGTCACCAGCGTCTACTAATACTCTGTAAAGCTTCTCGATCGTTCCTTGTGTAATGTAGCGCAAACGGTGACTGCTTCTTTCTGCAAAGTGGTAAGACCAACCAGACCCACTAATGCAGCAGTTTGCCTTAGACACATTGGCTCCTTTTGTGCAGTTCAACTAAAATCAAAGTCGGAATAAAACCGAGCTTTAATTTTGATATCCCTGTAAGCAACAAAAGGTATAAGGGAAACAATTACTGAGAAATAACGGTTGATGACTTGTACTCCCAGAAGAAAAACATCTACTGATCTACCTTATCTTAATGGGAAACAAAGCAGGAGAGTAGCAATTCTCAATCAGCGTGATTCATTCATATTAACTGAGACATTATCTTAACAATGCCTTGTTTCAACATGTATAAAGAACGACAAAGCAAAAAAGTATCATTCCTAAAACAATGCGACTGATTCATTTTAACAGAGACATTATCTTAACAATACCTTGGTTAAACATGTAGAAAGAACTAAAAAGCAGGATAGTACCATTTGTAAAACACTGTAACTGTTATATAATAATAGAGACATTATCTGAACAATACATTTCTTAAACATGTACTCCGGCCGATCCCTAACAGAAATGGTACTCCCGCCGATCCCTAACAACTGTTGCAGTTTTGAACTAAGATTCAGTAGTTAATTCTGAGGAAGTCGGTACTGACCTTTCAAGACCAAGATTTGAAACAACTCGTGAGGAAGACGTCAGAGAGATCTCAACACATATATGGAAATCCGGTCTCATTTTGTGCAGTTCCACCAAAATTAAGCGAAGCAAAATGTCGCAATAGCAACAAGTTGAATAGATATCCCTGTTTTAACAGAGGCAAAAAAGGAATCAATCACTGGCCAATAAAGGAGGATGAAACATGCGGCCACAAAAGTGGTAATCCCGCCAATCCCTAACAAGTGTTGCATTTTTGAAATAAGATTCAGTAGTTAATTCTGAGAGTGGCATTGTTTAATTTTACCAGCGGCATTAGATTAAATAAACAGTTCCAGGGCAGAGTGGGCGCAACAACAACATGTGCTTCCATCTACTTATAAAGGGGGTGATGCAGAGTTTGTTGTAACAAAGCAACATGCATAATGTCTGGGTTGGTCCCATTTTTGTTCACTACTTAATGGGAAAATACAGCAATACAATAGCTTCAATTCAACATTTATTTAAAACAGTACCAATACAAGTTGCACATCATCTCAAAACACACTGCACGATCATGTGGATGAAGGCAAGTACAAACCTGTCATGACGCACACAAGATCACGTACGAATCTGCCAACACGAATAGGAAATCCAATCTCGTTTTGTGCAGTTACTCTGAAATCAAATAAAGTCGCCAGTGTGACATTTAAGTTTGCTATAGCAACAATTTGAATAGATATCCCTGATTTAACAGAGGCAAAAAAGGAAACAATTACTGCCAATAAAGGAGGATGAAACATGCGGCCACAAAAAGAAGCATCTACCTTATCTTGATGGAAAACAAAGTATAGGACAGTAGCATTTCTAAAACGGTTGCATTGATTCATATTAACAGAGAAATTCTCTTAAAATAGTTCGGTAGTTAATTTTGAGAGTGGCATTGCTTAAAATACAATAGCTTCAATTCAACATTTATTTAAAACAGTACCAATACAAGTAGCACAACATCTCAAAATACACTGCACGATCATGTGGATGGGACATGGGACATGCCAGCACCATGTGCGTCCACACGTATAAATGGGTGATGCAGAGTATGTAGCCAAGCAGCATATTTGCGTTGGTCCCATATTTGTTCTCTTTGAAACTTTTTCCGATGTGAGGGCAGCAAATCTAGTCCTACACAAACTACTCGACCCTCCAGTTTCTTTCCCTTTTCAACAAAGAGTTCGGTTCCTTACAGATGTGTGTACTGGGTTACCCCCTTTTTCCCTTTTCGACCAACAAAGCGGCTGGATAGCTAGTCTATACTACTTTCCCTCCCTCCTTTCCTCATTGAACCACGTCCTAGATTCATGCTCCACCCCATCGCACCCTTCTTTCCTCGTTGAACCAAGACCTAGATTCGACTACAGAATCGAAAAAGATCAGCATGCAGCTAGACCAATGACGGTTTCAAAGAAACTTATACCTTAGGGTCGTCGGGATGTGGCAAGGTGTGCAGCGGGAGGTCGGACCTGCCCACACTATGTACGACAGCGAGGAAGAAGGGGTCGGTGGCCCTCCCGCATAGGCGCTGGGTGAAAGAGAAAAGCACAGCCGGCAGTGGATTGCCTCCCTCGCCGAAGGCGATAGAGTGAACGCTGCACCTCCTCCCCTTCCCGGTGCGACGGGATCCGGACGCCTCCTTCGCCAGCTGTCTGTGAGGGGGGTGAGAGAGACAGAGGCCACAACGCAGTCTTGTTTAGATCTGGTGAAGAGGGTGAGAGACAGTGAATATAGCAAACCCTAGCAAAGGAACACTGAGCCACCTGCGTGTATATATATATGTAGTGCGGCGAGAGTGTGGAGAGTGCAAACCCTAGCGAACAAGCGCTGAGGCTCCAGCTTATATATATATACTGTAGTACAGACTGAGCTCCGGTGCCTTAACTGCACCTGCTTTTGGCTATATGATAGGTGGGCCAGCCACATTTTGGGCCCACCTGTCATAAACCCAAAGGCAGGTGCACTAAAGTCAATGAAGCTGCGTCCATATAGTACTCGTGTATACGACTAATATATAGTGGAGTGGTTTTCTTATTCTCTCCATAACAATCGTTTTAAATTGTGTAAGTACGAAACGAAATTCTTTATTTAACGTACCAGTGAAGAAAACTACTACTCCCTCTGTTCCTAAATATTTGTCTTTCTAGAGATTTCAAAAAATGACTACATACGGAGCAAAATGAGTGAATCTACACTGTAAAAAATGTCTATATACATCCGTATGTGGTAGTCCATTGCAAACCACTTGAAAGACAAATATTTAGGAATGGGGGGAGTAATTCCGATGAACTAACGATCCACACGTCCTGGTCGCACTTCCTGTCCTTCACGTGCGGTACATTACCCTCCCTTAAGTGAACAACCACACATGCGCCAAATTATCGGAAACGTGTGAGAGTGTGTACAAATAAAGAATTTTAATTTCAATTATCGGAAAGGTTTGAGAGTATGTACAGTTTACCCTCTCTAATAACTATGGTTTGTTGTGTTCGACCTAAACTTGGTCAAACTTTACAAAGTTTGACTTCAGTCAAATCTAATATGCGGAGTAAATAAAAATGGAGGGCTACTACGTCCATCCGGGTTTTTAGTCCACACCATTTTTTAATCAAAGTTAATAGCTGGACAAATAAAATTACAGGGGAGCTGGAGACAAAGTTGTGAGAAGGCTTAGAAATCAATACAAAACTTATGCTCTTAGTACCAACGTTGATCCTTCTTCAAGGAAACATTTGGTTCACAGCCAATTGTGTGATAAAATTGCACCAACGTGAAAGACGACTGCGTCTCCAACGCAACCAAGGTGAACTGACGAAGGACATCATCTTTGTGGGTAACAAGCAAAGAGCACTGATGGAAGACAACTTGTTTTTCATTGAAAATCGATCAGCTTCACCAGCCGACGCAACCATGAGGCGCAACCATGAGCATCGATAGGTCATCGTGGTGATGCATCATCCATTTGGCATCAAGTTTGGGTGAGGCACCTATGAAGTTCGACAAACCCTCACTGTGGTCTGTTTCTTCTCAGTAGTCAAGATCGAGGAAGGAAGAACCACGTGACAGAGGACAGTGAGGCGGAACAACAATGGCCATCCAATTTTGTGCAGTTCCACTAAAATTGAGGAAGACATGCGCGGGTATGGAGATACGCATCGCTGTTTCCAAAAATATAAAAAAGGGATATAGTGTTGTTACTTTGTTTTACAAGATTAACAACGACATCTCAATTGTCAATAAGAATTATGAAAAGTACACCAACAAACAGAAGCATCATGATTATCTTGATGGGAACTAAACCAGGATACCCGAGAAAAAAAGCATTTCTTCATTTAACCAGTGATAGTATTAGATTAGCAGCAGCAATAGGAGCATATGGACAATGACCGCACAACCACCATGTACTTTTTGTCAAAACAAAATGTATACCTCCACCGAGGCATAAATCAGGACAACTTTTCGAATGGCATTTCCTCTATAATAGTAGGTGATGTTGGACCAGTCGACGAACCCTAGCTACTACACATGGGGAGCTGGGGAGTAGTCGCATAGAAGAAAACCCGCATGCAACGACCTGGGGAGCTGGACCAGTACAAGAAGTTATACCTCAGGTGGGCGAGATGTCTCTTAGGCGGGCGGGCGGGATCTGCCCACACGACGACAGCGAACAAGGGCGCGGAGGACCTTCGTCCACACCAGCGCCGGCTCCGAGAGGACGGTGCGCATCGGCTTCCTCCATCGCCGACGGTGACAATGTCAACACTGCACCTCCTCACCTCCCGCAGCGGACGGGATTCGGCCGGATCTGTGACCACCGGTGAGGAGAGAGATAGTGTGGACACTGTCATCTTGTTTTGATATGGAAAGGGTGAGAGAGCGAGACGCGAGAAACTCTATCAAACAAGAGGCTATAATGGAGTAAAACAATCTCTCCATAGCAGTGGTTTTAAATAGAATACGCGCATTCCCGGAAAAAAGAAATGAAAACTGGCGGACAATTTTTTAACGTACCAAGAAAGAAAACTCGATCAAAAACACGCCCCCGCTTCCAGGTCATGAGAGTCGTCGCGCACACACACATAGACATAGACATGCATATCCGTGTTTACGTAAAATTCCATTTTCATCTCCATCTCCAATCATATTTGTCCAACTGGCACATTATTTACGTTGTTAATTATATACGCGGCAATATTAACATACATCATCTCTTGTTTGCGGGCGTCCGGACCGCTGCCACGGCCGCTCCTGACCAACCCGAACCCTCTTCATCACCCGCGCGTGCTTCCCGCCCGAAACGGTCAGTGCCGCGTTCATGCCCGGCCAGAGCGGACGCGACCTCTCACTGGCGCTGGCATTGAAGTGGCGCGCCGGCCGAGAGAGCGTCGCCCGCCGCTTCCTGGTGCACGCGACTTCTCCGCGTTAAAAGGTCGCAATAGCCGGCCACAACATGCATGTAAAAAGTTCTTGGGAGTCCGTGCTACAGCTAGCTGTCCTCTCCCAACTCGTCAATCTCTTCCAGTAGTACTAGTACTCCATGGCGCAATCCATCGACAAGCAGGCGGGAAAGTTATCGTATACTCGGTTTGCGGTGAGTGGCATGCCGAGCGACCGTGTGGGGTAGAGCCGTGGAGGAGGGTGAGACACGAACGCGACAGACGTGATTTAAACATTGGTTTTTCTCGATGGCGCGATCCAATGAAACGAAACGTTGGTTTCTCTCTGTTTCCATTTTTTCTCCGGAAAAACGGGAACTTTCCACTCCATTTTCATTCCTACTCCAAGGTTGCCCCGTTACAACATTCCATCAAATACAAAGGAAAACTAACACGCATGCTGATGCATCTCAATGATTCACAGATCATAGCCAATATTTACTTCACAACTAAAGACAAAAGTTGTGAGAGCGTGTACGAAAGAAAAACTACTGATGGGGTCACTACGACTTAAACCCTAAACCCTAAACAGGATTTAATTTCCTGGCCAGGTAGAACCTGGCGAAGGAAAGACGGCTAGCACCCTCGGATCATACGATGCTTTTGTGCAGTTCCACTAAAATTGAGCTGAGCATCCCTGATGGCAAAGATATTGAAGAAGTGTGATTAGAATAATAGTACTGGCACTAGTTCATGAGACATAAACTCATCACAAGTAGAAGCCGGTAGAAGTAGAGAAAGATCGACATGGAGATGGAGCTACGTGGGGAGCTACGGCAGTGGAGCAAGCCGGCTCCAAAAGGAAGATGGACTACCTGGGACGTCGGGCTGTAGCTAGAAGGGCGGTCGGCACGCGGCATCGGCGCATACCGCGGTGACCCCCGATTGGGACGCACCGACTGTGGATTTTCTCCCTCGCCGATGTCGACCGCGTCTAGCAGAACATTGTTCCCTTCCCCTAGCCGCGGGATCAGGCCGGATATGTGACCAGTGGTGTGGCCATCGTCGTTCTATGCTTGTGAAGAGAGCAACCCAAGTAAGAAGGCTTGTAGCTTAGGCTCCTGCTAGTGTATATATAGTGGGGTTTTTTTCTGTCCATATCAACCATTTTATATTGCGTACGTGTCATTGAAGAGTGAAATGATGGATGCTTCTTCCGACTAACTTACTGTGTGATTTGACTGCTCCTTTAGTGGCCCCTACACGTACTCCCCCTACGTGTATGCAACAGTCACACGTACACATGGACGCAAAAACACGCGCGACGCCCTAATGCATGCATGTCCGAGCACACGACGGAACACACACGGTCACGCTCAAGTGCTCAACTTACACGTGCATGCACACACATACTTAGCCAGGGTGAGCTAGTGACCGTATAAACACCGGAAAAATGTATATATTGAGCGCAATGAGCGTATTATGAAGTCCACTGACCGTATTTTTACAATTATACAGTGACAGACAGTGTATTTATCTCGTTTGAAATTAAGCCTTTTTAACCGGAGAGGAGGCAGTATGGACTAGCATTACTTTGCTGTGTCCCGTCAATTTGCCGAACGAGGAGAAGCTTGCAGGACGGGAGAAGCTTGCGTGCGGTGGCTCGCAGGACAAGGAGAAACTTTTGACTAATGCAAGCTGTCCTTCGCTCAGGCGGTGGACGTGCAACAGTTAATTCGGTGTCAGATTGCCAGAAGCATACACTATACTAGTACTATTATTGTTGCACTTCCCGAAGAGGCGAACAGCCAAGCGCACAGTTTACTAGTACTAGTACTACTGTATAGTCTATAGAGGTACTATACTAGTACTAGGAACCGGATGGAGGAGCGTCTGCACTCTTATTATATTTTTAAAATGTGATAAAGCAATCTTCAACACATTTGGTTCTCTTCGAGGGTTCTCACATGTGATAATGGAAGTTGATTGCATGGAACACTCGCCACAATTCTCGCTTAATTCTGGCTCATATCCTGTTACAAATAGGAGCGCTCGGTAATATTTCCTCTTTTTTTTGTTATTCAGCATGTAAACAGGTCAGCAAACCTTGCGGCGCATCTTTGTGCGAACCGTGCTTGCTGCACTTTGAATGTGGCCGAGAGCTGGCTTGATGAAACACCTCGCTTCCTACTTCTTTTTTTGCGGGGTACCTCGCTTCCTAGTGACTAGTGTCTTGGCTGATCGTCCTAAGAATGCTTATATATGAATAAAGCTCTCTCATTTACCCGCAAAAAAGATTAAGCCATATTAACCGGAAAGGAGGGAGTATGGACTAGCACTACTTGTTGGTGTGTCCCGTCAACTCGCAGAACGAGGAGAAGCTTGCAGGACAAGGTGAAGCTCGCTTATGCCTTTTGACTAATGCAACGTACCCTCGCCCAGGCGGTGGACATGCATCAGTTCATTCAGTGTCTGATTGCCAGAGGCATACACTGTAGTACCGAACATGCGGAGTACCATCATTGTTCGACTTCACGAAGAGGCGAAGAGCCAAGCGCAAGGTTTAGTAGTACGAGTAGTACTACTACTAGAACCGCATGGTGGAGCCTCTGTACTGTTATTTTTCTTAATCTCTGATAAAGTACACATTTATTCCGGAGAAGGGCGGAAAACGGCAGCCCAACATGTAATGATGATATCGATCAACCATGCTCGAATATATCTTGGCCTCCGTGCGAGCCCGTCTGTGTGTTCTCACTCCTCGCCTCTCTCAAGGAACGGCGGGTTGGCCATTTTGCCGTCAATTGAGATCGGTTTGCTCACACTCCGGTCCCACATGTCAGTGATATGCCAAGAGGAGGTGCGTTGACCGACTGGCCATACGCGTACTTGGTTTTGCACCTTCATACTACTCCTCCCTCCGTCACAGTTTACAGGGCGCGCTTCATTATGATGCATTTCTCTCAATGCATTTCCACCACCAGAGAGACTTTAGACGCGTTTGGTTTAATGCTCAATTAATTAGGGCGTGGTAACCGCAATTTTCTCTCGATGTAGTACTACGGAGTGGAGTAAGTGCATGCATGTGTGTACCCAGGGTGGAAGCACTGCATGCATGTGTGTACGCATTATTTCCTCTAGTAATAGACGCCGTGCAATAACTACCAATGCTATTTTTCAGGCCGATCGCTAGTCGCCTTGGTCCCAGAGATTTTCTCTTTTTCTGAAGCGCGCTCTATAAACAATGACGGATGGAGTAGTATGAGCGGATTCAAAGAAGAGCGTATTGATGGTTGCTTCTTCCGAGCAACTTACAGTGGGAAAGGTGGGGCTTATGATTTGACTGCTCATTACTCACTATTAATGCGGCGCAACGACCGGTCTGAGTCTCCCATGCGGCTGTGCACTACCTCCTCGGTTCTTAAATATACTCCGGAGTATTGGTCTTTCTAGAGATTTCAACGAGTGACTACTCAAATATTTGTCTTTTTAGAGATTCAAATGGACTACTACATACAGATGTATATAGACATATTTTAGAGTGTAGATTCACTCATTTTGCTCCGTATGTAGTCACTTGTTGAAATCTCTAGAAAGACAAATATTTAGGAACGGAGGGAGTAACATACGAAGCAAAATGAGTGAATCTACACTCTAAAATATGCCCATTTGAAATTTGTAAAAAGACAAATATTTAGGAACGAAGGAGTATAATTTTGTGCATGGCACATGGACCCGGATGCCAAAGAGGCTTCTGGCAATGCTATCAAGCTTCCAGCATTTGTTTACATAATTGACGTACTATACAAATAATTTTCCAGCGACATGAAATTGTACAATGGTGTGAGCTTTCAGCTTTTGTTTTGTGTGTCTTGCCATTGATGCTCTTTCGGAAACAATAAAAAACTAACTTCCTTGCTAATCAGAGCTAATATTTACACCACAACTGAAGACAAAGTTGTGAGAAGGTGTTAAATTAAAATTGATCCATGCTTTCATTGGCAGCAACGTCCCCCCAGCTCTATCTAAATCAACAAGGCATGTTGGGAAAAAAGTAGCTGTCTAGAGCATGCAACATTCCGATCATTTTGTGCAGTTCCACTAAAATAGAGCTGAGCGTCCCTGTTCCAAAGATATTAAGTGTGATTACGATAATAGAGGACTGCTGATGAAACAATAAACACACAAATAGAAGCCGGTCACCTTTGCAGTCTCTCTTAAGACTAACTAGTTGGAGAAGATTAGGCTCGGAGTTGGATGAGGAGGATAGAGCAAAACCAATCTCCCTTTGTGCTGTCGCACTGAAATGTAGAGACGTTGCCCGTGTGACATTTTGGTAGAACTGCACAAAACACTCTTAAGAAAAAAGTGATTTGTGCAGTTCACCAAAAGGTCGCAATAGCAACGAGGTGAAATGGATAGCCCTGTTTGCAAAAAAGAGGTAGAAAGGAAACAATTACTGGCCAATAACAGTTGATGACACATGCGACGACAAAAAAGAAGCATATTCCTTGTCCTAAGGGAAGATAACAACATGGTTGTGTTTGTCTAAAACGGTGTGAGGACGAGATTTCAATATGGAAAGTACGCCGGACAAGCTACGTTTTGGGCAAAGAACTATGGAAGATCCACATGCAGCGACGTGGGAAGACAGGCAGTGGAGCAAGGCCGGAGGGGATACCTGGAGGTCGTCGGGGTGTAACTAGGTGAGCGGCGGTGGGCGGAATCTGCCGCAGGTGGCGTAGGCCCTACCACGCCAGAGCTTGGTCAGAGAGAACGGCGTGTACTGCAGATCGGGATGTGCTGCCTCGGCGCCGTCGAACGGAGAAACGATGCACGTCCTCCCTTTCCGCCGGCGGACGGGATGCGGCCGGATCAGTGACCAACGGTGAGAGAGAGAGAGAGAGAGGCCACTGCAACCTTGTGTGAGATACTCTGAAGAGAGACAAACCAGGCAGGTAGGCTCCATTGTATATAGTGGAGCGGAATACCTTTTTCTCCATAAAAATCATTTTATATTCTGTGTACGTGCCATTGAGCGATATAACTTTATTTAAAAATAACGCGCCAATGCATCAAGTCGAACTTTGTTTCGTGCACGTGTGGTACACAACCTCCGTAGGTAAACAACCGCTACGCGCGTTAGCACGTGGGCTGCCATTTCGTACAGAAATGAGCTCCACCATGTACCCGCGCGGGTGTGGCTGGGCACGAAGTGTGAGTACGTGCACGGTGCACCTATTCTCTTCTTGTATACGTACACCACCTACGTGGGGTTGCGTGAGAGAGATACAAACGTAGAGAGATATAGTGTGTG